>NC_083317.1:81154351-81454351 GCF_963455315.2 Globicephala melas | reverse complement strand
ATGTACACGTTGCCATTGGTTATTATATCTCTTGAGTCTCTTTTATTCAACAGTAGTCTCCTTCCTTGTACTATTATTTATTAGAGAAACCGGGTGTTCCTGCGGAAAATCCCACTTCTAAATTTGGCTTACAACTCCTTGGTGGTTTTTAACTACTTCCTCTATCCCTTGTATTTCATGTAAACTGGTAAGCTTGATCTAGAGGCTTGATCAGATTCAGGTTGAATTTATTAGGCAAGGATACTTCATTAGTGGTCATACTGTATTGTATCACATGACGCATAATGTCTACTTGTTCCACTTACTGGTGCTAAGATTGATCTGTAATTCAGGCTGTCAGAGTTCCTATTCATCTTTCTCTTCTTGGTTTTAAATTTAATTGATGATCCATTATTAAGAGGTACAAAATGGTGATTTTCTAATTCTATCATTTCTCTATGTTAATTACCTTGAATTCTTCTATAAAAGAAAAACTTCAACTAATTTGGTTACCCTGAAATGCACTGCAACTAGGAAAAAATATGACTTTTAAAAATTTATTTTATTGAAATATAGTTGATTTACAATATTATATTAGTTTCAAGTGTATAACACAGTGATTTAAAATTTTTATAGATTATACTCCATTTAAAATTATTATATAAAATATTGGCTATTCCCTGTGCTGTACAATATATCCTTGTAGCTTATTTATTTTATACATAGTAATTTGTAAGTCTTAATCCCCTACCCCTATCTTGTCCCTCTCCCCCCCTTCCCTCTCCCCACTGGTTTGTTCTTTATATCTCAGTCTGTATCTGTTATATTCATTTGTTTTATTTTTTAGATTCCACATATGAGTGATAACATGGAGTATTTGTCTTTCTCTGACTTACTTCACTAAGCATGATACCCTCCAGGTCCATCTATGTTGTTGCAAATGGCAAAATTTCATTCTTTTTTTAAATGGCTGAGTAATATTCCTCTGTGTGTGTGTGTGTGTGTGTGTCTTCCTTATCCCTTTATCTGTTGATGGACTTAGGTTGCTTCCATGTCTTGGCTATTGTAAATAATGCCGTGAACATTGTGGTGTATGTATCTTTTTGAATTAGTGTTCTCTTTTATTCCAGAGTGGAGTTCCTGGGTCATATGGCAGTTCTATTTTTAGTTCTTTTAGGAACCTCCATACTGTTTTCCACAGTGGTTGCACCAGTTTACATTCGTGGCAATAGAGTATGAGGGTTCCCTTTTCTCCACATCCTCACCAACATTTGTTATTTGTGTTCTTTTTGATGATAGCCATTCTGACAGGTGTGAGGTGATATCTCATTATGGTTCTGATTCACATTTCTCTGATGTTGAGCTTTTCATGTGCCCATTGGCCATCTGTATGTCTTCTTTGCAGAAGTGTCTATTCAGGTCTTCTGCCCATTTTTTAATCAGCTTATCTGTTTTTTTGATGTGAGTTGTTTGAGCTGTTTATGTATTTTGGATATTAGCCCCTTATCAGTCATATCATTAGCAAATATATTCTCCCATTATGTAGGTTGTCTTTTTTGTTTTGTTGATGGTTTCCTTTGCTGTGCAAAAGCTTTTAAGTTTAATTAGGTCCTATTTGTTTATTTTTGCTTTTGTTTCCTTTGCCTTAGGAGGCAGATCCAAAATAACACTGCTCTGATTTATGTCAAAGAGTGTTCTGCCTATGTTTTCTTTTGGGAGTTTTATGGTTTCCAGTCTTACATTTAGGTCTTCAATCAATTTTGAGTTTATTTTTATATATGGTGTGAGAAAATGTTCTAATTTCGTTCTTTTACATTTAGCTGTCCAGTTTTCGCAGCACCATTTATTGAAGAGATTGTCTTTTCTCCATTGTATACTCTTGCCTCCTTTGTTGTAGATTAATTGACCATAGGTGTGTGGGTTTATTTCTGGGCTCTCTTTTCTGTTCCACTGGTCTATGTGTCTGGTTTTGTGCCAGTACCATACTGCTTTGATTACCATAGCTTTGTGTATAGTCTGAAGTCAGGGAGCAAGTTACCTCCAGCTCTGTTCTTCTTTCTCAAGATTGTTTTGTCTTTTTGGGGTTTCCATATAAATTTAAAATTATTTGCTTGTTCTGTGAACAGTGCTGTGGGTATTTTGATAGGGACTGCATTGATTCTGAAGATTGCCTTGGGTAGTATAGTCATTTTAACAATATTGATTCTTCCAATCCAAGAACATGGTATATCTCTCCATCTGTTTGTGTCATCTTTGATTTCTTTCATCAGTGTCTTAAGTTCTCTGAGTACAGGTCTTTTACCTCCTTAGTTAGTTTTATTCCTAGGTATTTTATTCTAGGAATAAAATGTGATGGTAAATGGAATTGTTTTCTTAATTTGTTTCTGATAGTTCATTGTTAGTGTATACAAATGCATCAGATTTCTGTATATTAATTTTGTATTCTGCAACTTTACTGAATTCATTGATGAGCTCTAGTAGTTTTTTAGTGGCGTCTTTAGGATTTTCCATGTATAGTGGCATGTCATCTTGCAAACAGTGACAGTTTTATTTCTTCCTTTCCAGTTTGGATTCCTTTATTTCTTTTTCTTGTCTGATTGCTGTGGCTAAAACTTCCAATATTATATTGAATAAAAGTGATGAGAGTGGACATCCCTGTCTTGTTCTTGATCTTAGAGGAAATGCTTTCAGCTTTTCACTGTTGAGTATGATGTTAGCTGTAGGTTTGTCATATATGGCCTTTATTGAGGTATGTTCCCTCTATACCCACTTACTGGAGAGTTTTTCTTATCGTAAATGGATGTTGAATTTTGTCAAAAGCTTTTCCTGCATCTATTGACATGATCATATGACTTTTATTCTTCAGTTTGTTCGTATAGTGTATCACATTTTGATTGATTTGCAGATATTGAACCTGCATCCCTGGGATAAATCCCACTTAATCATGTTATATGATCCTTTTAATGAATTGTTGGATTAGTTTACTAATATTTTGTTGAGGATTATTGCATCTGTGTTCATCAGTGATATCTGCCTGTAATTTTCTCTTTTTTGTGATATCTTTGTCTGGTTTCGGTATCATGGTGATGCTGGGCTTGTAGAATGAATTTGGATGCGTTCTTTCCTGTGCAGTTTTTTGGAATAGTTTCAGAGGGATAGGTGTTAATGCTTCTTTAAGTGTTTGGTAGAATTCACCTGTGAAGCCCTCTGGTCCTGTAGTTTTGTTTGTTGGGGGTTTTAAAATTACTGATTCAACTTCATTACTGGTAATTGGTTTCTTCATATTTTCTACTTCTTCCTGGTTCAGTCTTGGGAGAGTGTACATTTCTAGGAATTTATCCATTTCTTCTAGGTTTTTTGTTTTATTGGTATATAGTTGTTTGCAGTACTTTGTATTTCTGTGGTGTTAGTTGTAACTTCTTTTTTATTTCTGATTTTATTGATTTGGGCCCTCTTTTTTCTTGATGTGTCTGGCTAAGGCTTGTCAATTTTACCTTTTCAGAGAACCAGCTCTTAGTTTCACTGATTTTTTTTAATTTTTTTTTGTTGTTGGTGTTTGTTTTGGTCTCTTTCATTTATTTCTGCTCTGATCTTTATGATTTCTTTCCTTCTGTTAACTTTGTATTTTCTTTGTTCTTTTTCTGGTTCCTTTAGGTATAAGGTTAGGTTGTTTATTTGAGCGTTTTCTTGTTTCCTGAGGTAGGTTTGTATCACTATAAACTTCTTTCTTAGAACTGCTCTTGCTGTGTCCTATTGATTTTGGAGCCTTGTGTTTTCATTTTAATTTGTCTCCAGGTATTTTTTGATTTCTTAGATTTCTTCAGTGATCTGTTGGTTGTTTAGTAGTGTATTGTTTAGTCTCCATGTGTTGTGGGTTTTTTTGCAGTTTTTTCCTTGTATTTAATTTCTAGTTTCTTAATGTTGTGTTGGAAAAAATGCCTGATATGGTTACTGAGGCTTGTTTTGTGGCCTAGCAGGTGATCTGTCCTGGGGAATGTTCCATGTTGCACTTGAAAAGAATTTGTATTCTGCTGCTTTTGGATAGAATGTTCTATATATATCTATTAAGTCCATTTGGTCTAACATGTCATTTAAGACCAATTTTCTATTTGGATGATCTCTCCACCTTTTTTTTTAATCCCCTTACTTTCAGTCTGTATGTGCCTCTAGATCTGAAGTGAGTCTCTTATAGGCAACATACATATGGGTCTTATTTTTGTATCTGTTCAGCCACACTGTGTCTTTTGGTTGGAGCATTTAGTCCATTTACATTTAAGGTGACTATTGATAGGTATATACTTATTGCCATTTTGTTAATTGTTTTGGGGTTGTTTTTGTAGTTCACTTTTGTTCCTTTCTTCTTTTGCTCTCTTCCCCCCTTGTGATGTGATGACTATCTTTAGTTTTTTGGAGGGTATTTTTGTTTGTTTTTTGCCACACCGCACAGCATGTGGGATCTTAGTTCCCCGACCAGGGATCGAACCTGCATCCCCTGCAGTGGAAGCATGGAGCCTTAACCTTGCCAGGGAAACCCCTATCTTTAGTATTATGTTTGGATTCCTTTCTCTTTTGGGTTTGTTTACCTATTATAGATTTTTCATTTGTAGTTACCATGAGATTTATATATAACCATCTATATATGTGTGATTATTTTAAGTTGCTGATCTCTTAACTTCAAATGCAGTTTAACAACCCTGCATGTTTACTCCCCTCACCTAGTGATTACTGTTTTTGGCATCATATTTTACATTTTTTTGTTTTGTGTATCCCTTTCTTATTGTGGATACAGATGATTTTATTACTTTTGTCTTTTAACCTTTCTACTAGCTTTTTACATAGTTGGTTTACTATCATTACTGTATATTTGTCTTTACCAGTGTGCTTTTCTTCCTTTCATAATTTTCATGTTTCTAATGGTCTTTTCTTTTTTATGTAGAGAGTCCCTTTCACATTTCTTGTAAAGTTGATCTGGTGGTGCTGAAGTCTTTTAGCTTTTGCTTGTCTGTAAAACTTTTGATCTCTCCATCAAATCTGAATGAAAGCCTTGCTGGGTAGTTTTGGTTGTAGGTTTTTCTCTTTCATTACTTTAAATATATCATGACACTCCCTTCTGGCCTGCAGAGTTTCTGCTGAAAAGTCAGCCATATGGGAGTTCCCTTGCATGTAACTCATTGCTTTTCACTTGCTGCTTTTAATATTCTCTCTTTATCTTTAATTTTTGGCATTTTAATTATGGTGTGTCTTGGTGTGGTCCTCTTTGGGTTGATCCTGTTTGGGACTCTCTGTAGTTCCTGGGCATGGATGTCTGTTTCCTTTCCCAGGTTTGGGGAGTTTTCAGCTATTGTGTTGTCAAATATGTTTTTTGCCCCTTTTTCTCTTCTCCTTTTGGGGCACCTATAAATTTTTTTTTTGTTTAATAAATTTATTTTACTTATTTAAAAAAATTTTGGCTGTGTTGGGTCTTTGTTGCTGCGCTTGGGCTGTCTAGTTGCAGCAAGCGGGGCTACTCTTCGTTGCGGTGCACAGGCTTCTTCTCATTGCAGTGGCTTCTCTTGTTGTGGAGCACGGGCTCTAGGTGTGCGGACTTTGGTAGTTGTCGCACACAGGCTCGGTAGTTATTGCACGCAGGCTCAGTAGTTGTGGCTTGTGGCCTCTAGAATGCAGGCTCAGTAGTTGTGGCACATGGGCTTAGTTGCTCCGTGGCATGTGGGATCTTCCTGGACCAGGGCTTGAACCTGTGTCCCTTGCATTGGCAGGTGGATTCTTAACCACTGTGCCACCAGGGAGGTGCCACCTATAACATTTTGATATTGTCTCAGAGGTCTTGTAAGCTGACTTCATTTCCTTTTATTCTTTTCTCTATTTTCTGTTCAGCATCAGTGATTTCCACTACTCTGCCTTCCAGCTTATTGATCCATTTCTCTGTATCATTCAATCTGTTGATTCCTTCTAGTGTGTTTTTCATTTCAGTCATTTGTTATTGTATTCTCCATCTCTGATTGGTTTTTCTTTATATTTTCTAAGTCTTTGTTTAAAACTTCTAATTTTTTTTTTTTGGCCATGCCACATAGCTTGCAGGATCTTAGTTCCCTGACCACGGATTGAACCAGGGCCTAACTCCTGGACCGCCAGGGAATTCCCAGCAATTTCTGACTTCTCACTCTGTTCATC
This sequence comes from Globicephala melas, assembly GCF_963455315.2. Taxonomy (NCBI): domain Eukaryota; kingdom Metazoa; phylum Chordata; class Mammalia; order Artiodactyla; family Delphinidae; genus Globicephala; species Globicephala melas. The sequence continues at coordinate 81,448,201 of NC_083317.1, read as the reverse complement.
TATTCTTCTCCTGAGTTCTTTGATCATCTTTATGATTGTAAAAATTTAACTCTTTATCTGATAGGTTGCCTACCTCCACTTCATTTAGTTCTTCTTGGGGTTTTATCCTGTTCCTTCTTTTATAACATGTTCCTGTGTCACCTAACTTTTCTGAATTTGTTTTTATTTCTATGTGTCTGGTAGGTTGGTTACGTTTCCTGACCTTGGAGAAGTGGCCTTTTGTAGAAGACATCCTATGCATCCCAGAAGTGTACTCTCCTCTGGTCACCAGTACTGTATGCTCTAGATGTGCTCCTAACCTACGTGGGCTGTGTGGGCCCTTTTATTATAGAGGGCTGGTTATTGTGGGCTGTCTGGTAGGAGTTGCTGACCCCTGGTCTGGTTGGTTGCCAGGGTCTGCCTTGTGTGGAGGCTGCCAGCCACTGTTTGGCAGGGCCAGGTCATGTGGCTGGCTACAGAAGCCTGGAGGGCCCTGGGGCTAGTGGTGGCTCACTCTTGGGCAGAACTGGGTTCTGGGGTGGGTGGTTGCAGAGCTAGCATTCCTGGATATAGTGTTGGCCTGCTGGTGGTTGGGGCCAGTTCCTGAAATGGCTCACTGTAGGTTCCAGGGTGTCTCAGAGCCAGTGCTGGCCCAGTGGTGTGTGGGGCTGGATCCCGGGGTGGCTGGTTGAATAGTGCATGGTATCTCAGAGGTGGTATTGGCCTGCTGATGCATGGGGCCAGAGCCCAGGGGCTCCCAGAGCTATTGCCAGCTCACTGGTGGGTGGGGCTGGATCCACAGGCCTCTGGCTGAGGTGCCCAAGGTGTCCCAAAGGAGATGTTGGCCTGCTGATGGAAAGGGCTGGAGCTTGGGGCTCCTGAGGGTGGTGCTGTCCTACTGGTGTATTGTCTGAGTCCTGACAAGGCAGGCTGTGGGGCATGGTGGTTCTGTTCCTGCTGTCTACCCACTGGTGGGTGGGGTCAGTGCCCAGGAGGTCCTGCGGTGTTGGCCCACTGGTGGGCAGAGCTGGCTCCCAGGGTCTCTGACTGCAGGGTCTTGGAAGTCCTGAGTGCAGTGCCTGTGTACTAAGTGTCTCAGGTCCTGGGTCCTCTGGTGGACAGAGCTGTTTTCAGGGATGGCTCTGGGCTATGGGGGTCTTAAGGCAGCCTGGCTGCTCATGGGTGGGACTGTGTCCCCACGTGGCTTGGCCTGAGGGGACCCAGTACTTGGGCCTACAGGCTGGTGGGAGGGGGTAGGGCTGGGTCCCGAGGCTAACAAGCTAGAGGGAGGATTCCAAAATGGCAGTTGCCAGCACCAGTGTCCCCATGGTAGAAGGAACTCTCAAAAATGGCTGCTGTCAGTGTCTGTCCCCAGGGTGAGCTCTACTTGCTCCCTGCCTCTCCAGGAGACTTTCCAAGTTCAGCAGGTAGGTCTGACCCAGGCTACTTTCAAATTACTGCTTCTGCACGGGGTCCCAGAGCATGTGAGATTTTGTGTGCACCCTTTAAGAGTAGCGTCTCTCTGGATCTCCCAAAAGTAAGCCCCACTAGCCTTCAAAGCCAAATGTTCTGGGGGCTCATCTTTGTAGTGCACCCCTGTGTTGGGGAGCCTGACGTGGGGCTCAGACCACTTGCTCCTTGGGGAGAACCTCTGCAATTGTAATTATCTTCCCATTTGTAGGTTACCCCCCCAGGGGTGTGGGTCTTGACAATATTGCAACTCCACCCTTCCTACCCATCTTTTTCTGGTTCCTTATTAGTTGTAGATCTTTTCTGCTAGTCTTCTGGGTTTTCTCATTGATAGCTGCTCTGTAAATGGTTGTAATTTTGCTGTGCCCATGAGAGAAGGTGAGCTCACGGTCTTCCTACTCCTCCTTGGCCCAGCCCTATGATGTTTTCTTTTTTTTAAATATATAAATTTATTTGTTTTTGGTTGCGTTGGGTCTTCATTGCTGTGTGTGGGCTTTCTCTAGTTGCAGTGAGCTGGGCGCTACTCTTCGTTTGCAGTGCGCAGGCTTCTCATTGCGGTGGCTTCTCTTGTTGTGGAGCACGGGCTCTAGGCGTGCAGGCTTCAGTAGTTGTGGCGCGCAGGCTCAGTAGTTGTGGCGCGCAGGCTTAGTTACTCTGTGGCATGTGGGATCTTCCCGGACCAGGGGTCGAACCCGTGTCCCCTGCATTGGCAGGCAGATTCTTAACCACTGCGCCACCAGTAAGTCCTCTTTCTTGATGTTTAATGAGAAATTTTAAGAAGGAACATTGAAGGCTGCTAACCAGAAGCCATTTTTGACTTGAGAGTCCCTTCTTATACATCAGTTAGAATCAAAGACTTTGTTGTGTTCAAACTTTTATTTTACAGATGAGGAGACAGGCCTCCAGGAGGCTGTGATATGCACAAGGTTATTTAGCTAGTGTACAGGCAACCAGGGAGAAAACGTCTGGGCCTGGGCTTTCTTATTCTCCTGATGAGAAAGTGAGACTGATAGTGATCTGGTACAGGGAAAGAGGCACCCATTCCTGCCTTCAGGCCTGCCCTAGGGCAAAGCTGAGCTATGCCCTGGTTAAGTTCCCTTCACAGCCCCTTGCTCTGTTTGCTGAGCAAGGCCTCCCACGCTGACAGCCAGTTACTGGGGTTTTGAAGGTGCCGGATGCAGGAGGTGGAGCTGTATTCCACCACAATGATTTTTCACAGCCGAGGGAAAGCAAGTCCCAGCGATGAGGGATGACTGGAGGAACTGAGTAAAGGGAGAACTAGACAACTGTCTTCAAACCTTAGGGGCGTTGTCCTCAGTAACATGTAGCAGATTCAGTGTGTGGTGGTTGTGGGGTGAGCGGATTTCAGATCAGTGGAAGGAAGATCTAGGAGGCTGGACTGTGTGACGACAGAACTGTCTGCCTTAGGAGCCGCGTTTCTCCTCGCCGGGGGAGGAGGTGGTGGCCAGACTTTGGAGAGAGTTTAGAGGACATTATTCCATATGAGGAAAGTGGACCAAATGACCTTGAAAATCCTTTCCCAATACTGCTGTTCCGTGAATTTAAGAGTTGAGAAAAGGTTTTGCCAGGTTCAGTGAGGGTGACTGGAAGCAGTTTTGTAGCTATCGAGAATCAGGGACATTCAGGAGTCACAGAAGTCGGGAATCTTTCATATTAGGAATTGTTGCAATTACAGATAAACTGATACAGGGATCCGTTTGAGTTTGGTTTTTCATTCAGAGTTTGCCCTGATCACTAGAGGTTACTGGAGGCAAAAGGGAATATTCTTCACTGTTTATTGTCAGCTACATCTGAGATTAGGTTAGCTCTTAAAATGGGAACAAACCAAGTACCTTGGATCCCTGCTTTTACAAGAGAACGCAGGAGAATCGAGGTCAAGTTAGAATATAGTTGTTCCATGAGGTTTCTCCTCATGTTGGCTGTTTCTGTGAGAGCAAGAGCTATTAAGAGCACTCATGGCTTCTAGAGAGACAGTGACTTATGTGGCTGATGTGAGCTAGAATAGAAAATTAACATGCATATGGGGTAAGTATCATTTTAATTCACCAGCACCTTAAGGGGAATGTAGAGAAGAAATAAAAGGTGGCAACAGCTGACAGTAAACATCAGGAGATTTGCTAGCAGTGGTATTAGACATTAGCGGTAGCAGGTCAAAGATATTTCCATTAGGCTTTAAGACAGTGAAAGATTTGGATGCGTGTACAATTTAGGCTGGTCTCTGAATTTCTACAGTTGTGGGCTTCCCTCATCGTCATTCACATGGGGATGCCTGTTGCCCATGTCCTTCCCCAGGGATACAGGAATAAGACTAGGCCAAATGCTTTCATACTCCGTAAGTCCTCATCCTATGTCTACTCAGTCACCGAGTCATTCACATCCTAGCTGATGCCAGGTTATCAATTTTCCCCTGCTTCCCTTAGAAGTCCAGTGTTTTCTTCTACCCTTGCTACCTGTCAAGATGACTTCTGTCTAGGGCTAATCATTTCCTCTCTTTTGTTGAAACCCCTCCAAATTTCTATTCTATCTATCCTTTTTCTCATGTTTTTAAGTTCTCTATGCTGGAATCGTCTTCCAATTTGCAAACAACCTCTTCCTTTCCATAGCTCCATGTTGGAGAAAACGAGATTGTCTTGAGGCAAATTTGGAGGGAAACCAACCAGGATAGAAGGGATGTCCAGGCCTACTCACCACATCTCCTGACATACTTACAACTGGGCTTCTGGGGAGGGGTGAAGGAAGTACCTCTTCCCTTAAATTGTCAGGCATATTATCCTCTTCCTTCTCCCCACATAAAAGCAAGCTCCTTCCCTGGCCAGGCTTAAAGTTTCTTAAGATAGGGGATGGCCTTACCTAGTTACTGTGCAGTATCCAGCTCTCTAGTTCTGTGGTTCTCAAACCTCAGTGTACATCGGAATCACCCAGAGGGCTCACTGACGGAGACTGCTCAGGGCCCACCCTCCACCCTTAGAATTTCTGTCCCAAGGTGGACCCTGAGAACCTGCATATCTAACACGTTCCCAGGTGATACTGGTGCTGCTGGTCTGAGGAGCACTGTCTGAGCACCACTGACCTAGTTTAGCTTCTCTCCCAAAGACCTGCCTGGAGAAGCCAGCCTCCTCAGTGTAGCTTCCCAGACCTGACGGTATATGCCACCCATTTCCCTGAAGTCCCCTCAGAGGTGGAATTCAGCTGACACTTTGGGATGGGTGATACTTAGTAAAATAAGAGACCAAGACACCAGGATCTTGTTAGCTGGATATATTTCTTTTTGTTTGTTTTTGTTTTTGTCACAGAACACTGTTTGCAGTAGAGGAAACTGGCATTGCAGTCTGGTGGTAAAATGGCTTGTTCACATAAACCAGTACATGTTCATCCTTTAGCGCAAAAAGCCCTAATGGCGCGTACCCTATTGAAATTCAGGACATCTCCAATATTCTCTCTCTGTTTTTCTTTGTCACTTTTTTTTTTTAAATAAACATTTTCAAGGTTTGTCCAAAAGAAGGCCATATAGGTTCTTGGCTAGCGGAAGACAATTCAGAACGGCTGTTGCACACTTGGACTGTTACCTTCTCCAGGCTGGCAGCTGATATCTTATTTTTTTCCAACTCATTTTTATTAAAAAAATAAAAAAATGCTCCAACTATCAGTTTTACAAAATCTCTAAGGGAAACACAAGAGCAAGGTGCTGAGGTAAAAAACACCTGAGGTAGCTTTTTTTTGTGTGTTTTTCTCGTTAAAAAAATCTGTAAATTTAACGCCCTGGGCCAACGACCTCGTGTAAATTGCTATGTTCCTCCATATTTTTTTTTAAAAGAAAGAAATAATTTTGCTGAATATTGATGGCTTATACACCAAAATGTAAAAAGACAAAATACATTCTTTCTTTGTGGAATTTTTCTTTGTTTGGTTGGTTGGTTTGATGGGTTACTGTTTTTCCTCTTCCAAAATGCTAGGACAAGTACCATTGACTCTTGTTCTTTTGAGTAACCAAGTGTAAGTTGAGGCTGGTTTGTGTGTTTCGCTTTTGTTCCTTTGTGTGATGTGATACTCAGAGCACTGCTTTGCCTGGGGGGTGCGTAGATATGGGAATTGAGACAGAGGGATGAGGGAATTAACAAGAATGGGGATGGAGAGGATGGGGAGGGAGAGAGGGGGTAGGGGAGAGATAAACAGAGAGAGACAGAGAATTATATAGCAGTATGCAAAAACCAGTTTAAAACCTGTGAAGCAAAGAGAAATGGGTGTGTGAGCTAGACAGGGATGAAGAGAGACAGAGTTTCCTCTTCAGAGAGACGGTATCCCTTCTGTTGACATACACAGGTGATCCAGAACTGCTGTGAGTGTCCTTTCGACGAGATTTCCCTCCGGGTGAATTTTGTGTGGGTGGCCTTGAAGCTCCTTACTAAACCGTTAGAACTCCCAAAGCACGACTTTATTCTTTAAAGTCTAGAAAAGCCTGCTTTCTCTTTAAAAAGAAAAAAGAATAACTGATTAAAAATTGGAGTTAGTTGAGTTATCTGATATATTATTTCTAAAATATATTAACGCCGCAGGCACCCTGTGTAACCCACAGGCCACATATCTTAACATCTTTCCCTTCTAATATGTACATACATGTACAGAGACAATTTTCCACAAAAAGAAAAGGGTGTGAATTTTGCTTTGATTTGAACGCATTCACCTATGTTAGTTCAACTAGAAGGGATAGCGTGGTGGGGTTAGGAGAGACCCGAGTGGATGGTGAAGTGGATGGCTGGGAAGCCTGCAGAGGCCCTGGGGGAGCTGGGAGGCCGGGCCCCGGCACGGCTGCCCTCCCGCCTCCTCCCTGGCCCCCCGGATTCTCAGGGCCTCTGCAGAGCCCCTGGCGCCTCCGCAGACTTCTCATTCCTCAGGATGGTCTTTGGTTTGCTCCCGATCTGGCTGGCTGTGTTTGGTCTCATTCTGTCAGGTGTTGGAAGGGCTACATTCATCCGTTGTTTGCTGGTGCCTGTGGGAGCCTCACTTGCTGCGTTGTGAGGCAACTCCCTGAGGATATTTCTGCTCCTGCTGCTTCACCTGTTGTACAATTTCCCTGATCTTGCGCTGTGCAGTCTGCAGCAAGGGAGAGGAGGGGGACAGGGGAGAAAAGGAACCCAGTTCTGAGGACAAGCAGTGGGGTGTGGGGAAGCAGGGCTGGGACTTGGGGGAAGGAGGCGGTAAACTCAGAAAAGTGTCATCTACCTACTGAGGCCCTGACTCCAGGCCTTTTCTGCCTGGAAGTAAAGTGGCAGAGTTCCCTACCCCCCACCCTGCCGAGGCTGCTGGGTGGAGGGTAAGAGGGTGGGACGCCAGGAAGCAGAACCAGGGCATTAGTGACTAGGGAACCTGTAGAGGTCAGACGGCATCCTCCCTCCCAGCTAACACATGCTCCAACGTCCAACGCTTCGCCTCCTCCCTGCCTTCCTAGAGTTACTGCAGAGACAGTGGTGTATGGCAAGGGAAGATGGACGGTCAATGGGATGGGGAGAAAGTGAGAAACGGGCCAGACACTCTACCCTGAACAAGTGGAGAAAACACATGAACCCAAACCTGTCCCCTCACCCACCCTGCTGCTCCCACTGCAGGGAGAACCCTGCAGACTGAACGCCTACAGGAGCCCAGACATTGAGACCCACGCCCGGAACACTGGAAGAGCTGGGATGGGAGAGCCCCAGGCATGGTCTCAAAGGGTGCTGGTGGGGTGCAGGGCACAGCAGCGTGGCAGGTCCTGGCAAAGGCACGGAACTGAGAGCGCAGGCTGACGCTCAGACAAACCTGCAGTGTTGGCTTAGACTGCCTCTGCTCCTTTGGGACAGGGACTGGACTGCTCTATCCCCAAACCCAACCCCCTCCCCCAACAACAAAAAAGCATCAAAAAGAACCAGGTCACGTGAGTCTGAGTCACTAGCCCTTCTGACTGGAAGAGAAGCAGCTGTGTGGGGCCCTGAGTCCTAATGGGGGTTGTCACAGTGAAGCAGAGGAGAGGAAAGAGAAACAAGGGTCTCCTGACATGAGCGTTTAACCCATAATAGTGGAATTCTGGCACCTAGGCTGGTCCTCAGGGCCCAAGGGTGGCCCTTGCCTGATATATGGCTCCCAGCAGGGGAAGGCTGTGACTGAGGCCTGAGCGGGAGGACGAGGGAACAGGAGAGCCCGCAGTTCAGCATTTCAGAGGCTTGAACTGTGCTGGCTTGACTCCAAAGCTCTATACCCTTCCTCAGGCTCCTCCAGCAGGCCTGGGAGAGCAGTGGTGAGCCAAGGAACAGTTGCCCCTGTCCTGTTCCATCTGTGCATGGGGGTCAGGGTGGGGGTGTGTGTGCACGGCCTGGGGCCACCGGACAGGTCACCAAGAACTTAGAGACTTGCAAAGAGATTAGCAGGAGAGACTGGACCCTCACAGCACAGGTACCTGGCTGGCAAAGAAATGCCCGATAATTCGGACAATCACTTCCTCATTTTCATCTGGCGTTTGGTCACGAGGCACAATGACTTCTGCACTGGTTAAGTTCTGCAGTTCATTCACCTGTGAAGGGAGAAACCAAAAAAATTCCTGTGACTTGCTTCACTGCAGTGGTCGGGAACCGGAACCCAGAATATCTGCAAGGTATGTCTGTATACTCTGGGCGGGACTCTTCTCCTTATCGTCTTCCTGCTGCTATGTGTGTGGGTTTACAGGGCAGGAGGCAGCCTCCCTGTCTTCATTTCCCAGCACATAGCCTAGATGCAGTGTTCCTGGACCCAGGACCCTGGTGTTTCGGTGTCTGGCTCAGCACTGTGGATTTGGGGCCGTCAGCTCTGGATGATGCTAATTACATTTTTGTCCTTGAAGAGTCAGTGGGGGTCTGAGGGAAGTCAGGCCAGGAGACAAAGCCAGCTCAGAGCACACTTACGGTTTTGCCACCCTTGCCGATCACACGGCCAGCTGTAGAGGAGGGCACTCGGATGTGGGCTTCCAGCTTCACCTCCTCTTTGGGGTTAAAGAAGTTTTCTTCTTTCAGTTTCCCAAAGATCCGCCCCTGGGCCTGAGAGAGCAAGACACGTCAACCTGCTTTAGCAGCACTGCTACAGGAACCAGTGAGTCCAGGCAACGGTACAGCCCCAGCCCCATGCTCCCCGGGGTCTGCTCAGCTCGCTCAGACCCAGTGGGTGCATGCCTGCCACACCCAAGGAGTGTACCTTGCACAGACATGCACAGACACTCCCGTGTCTTCAGGTTTGCACATGGATCGCACAGGAAGCTTTCTGTGTATCGGGTCAGGGTGGAACTACATGTCTTATTTCTGTATCCTGAGCAACTATAAATGTTTGGTTGAATGAATTTGTTCAGGGAATTCTTAACTTCCTCCCACCACGATACGTTCAGGCCTCCGGTTATTAAAGGATGGAGGCAAGGGTGGTGTTGATGGGATTTGCTCTTTGATGTTTAACTCCAGAGCCAGTGTAGCCAAAAGCTTTTTGTTCTTTTTAAAAGAACTTAAAAAAAAAATATTTATTTATTTATTGGCTGCACCGCATGTCATGTGGGATCTTAGTTCCCCAACCAGGGATCAAACCCGTGCCCCCTGCAGTGGAAGTGCAGAGTCTTAACAACTGGATCGCCGGGGAAGTCCCTAAAAGAACTTGTAAAAAAACTGAGATATAGCTTACGTAACTTAAAATTCAGCACTTTAAAGTGTACACTCCAGTGGTTTTTAGTATATTCACTAGGTTGTGCAACCACCACTGCTATCCAGAACATTTTCATCCCATTCCCCCAAATAAAACCCCATACCTGTTAGCAGACAGTCCCAATTCCTCCCTTCCGCTAGTCCCTGGCAACCACTAAACTACCCTTCTGTCTCTGGATTTGCTTTTTCTGGATGTTTCACATAAACGAAATATATATTATGTGGTCAATTGTGTCTGCCTTCTTTCACTTGGTGTAATGTTTTCTAGGTTCATCCATGATATAGCATGCATCAGAATCTCACTCTTTCCATGGCTGAATGATATCCTAATATGTGGATATACCACATTTTGTTTATCCATTCATGAGTTGAAGGATTATTGTTCTTGAACATTTACACGTGTTAATTTTTTTCTCACATTTTAAATATTTTTAATACAAATTATATTTTTACAAATAAATGTTTCTGACTTTTAGAAAACTCAAGTTATAATTTTCCTAGGGGTGAAAAGGCAATAACAAAACAATGCAGGGGAAGGGAGACAAGATGGTGGAATAGAAGGACTTGAGCTCACCACCTCTCACGAAAACACCAAAATCACAACTAACTGTTGAACAACCATTGACCAAAAAAACTGGAACCTATCAAAAAAGATATTCTACATCCAAAGACAAAGAAGAAGCCACAATGAGATGGCAGGAGGGGTGCTTTCACGATATAATCAAATCCCATACCCACCAGGTGGGTGACCCACAAACTGGAAGCTAATTATATTGTAGAGGTTCTCCCACAGGAGTGAGAGTTCTGAGCCCCATGCCAGGCTCCTCAGCCTGGGGGTCTGGCATCTGGAGGAGGAGCCTCCAGAGCATTTGGCTTTGAAGCCCAGTGGGGCTTGAGTGCAAGAGCTCTGCAAGACTAGAGGAAACAGAGACTCCATTCTTGGAGGGTGCACACAAGGTTTCATGTGAACTGGGACCCAGGACAAAGCAGTGACTCCACAGGAGCCTGGGCCAGACCTACCTGTGGGTCTTGGAGGGTCTCCTGGGGAGGCAGGGGTTGGCTGTGGCCCACTGCAGTGGCAAGGACACTGGTGGCGGGGGCCCCACGGAATACTTCTCAGCGTGAGTATGCTTCCTCCCTGAGGTCGCCATCTTGGTACTGAAACCTGGCCCCACCCAACAGCCTGCAGGCTCCAGTGCTTGCAGGCCTCAGGCCAAACAACCAACAAGGTGGGAATACAGACCCACCCATTGATAGCTGCCTAAAGTCATCCTGAGCCCACAGCCACCTCTCAACACACCCCTTGACACGGCTGTGCCCACCAGAGGGACAAGACCCAGCTCCACCCTCCCACGGGCAGGCACAAGTCCGTCCCACCAGGAAGCCTGCACAAGCCCCTGGACCAACCTCAGCCAGGGGTTAAGGCAGACACCAGAAGCAAGAACTACAATCTGGCAGCCTGCAGAACGGAGACCACAAACACAGAAAGTCAGACAAAATGAGACAGCAGAGAAATATGTTCCAGACAAAGGAACAAGATAAAATCTCAGAAGAACAACTAAGTGAATTAGAGATAGGCAATCCCCCTGAAAAAAGAATTCAGAATAATGATAGTAAAGATAATCCAAGATCTTGGAAAAAGAATGGAGGCACAGACCAAGAAGATACAAGAAATATTTAACAAAGAGCTAAAAGATTTAAAGAACAAACAGATACACTAGAAAGAATCAAAGGCAGAACAGATGAGGCAGAAGAATAAATAAGTGAGCTGGGAGACAGACTGGTTGAAATCACTGCCACAGAACAGAATAAAGAAAAAAGAAAAGAAATGAGGACAATTTAAGAGACCTCTGGGGCAACATTAAATGCTCCAACATTTGCATTACAGGGGTTCCAGAAGGAGAAAAGAGAAATGGCCCTAGAAAATATTTGAAAAGATAATAGCCAAAAACTTCCCTAACATGGGAAAGGAAACACTCACTGAAGTCCAGGAAGCACAGAGAATCCCATACAGGATAAACCCAAGGAGGAACATGCTGAGACATATTAATCAAACTGACAAAAATTAAAAACAAAGGGAAAATATTAAAAGCAACAAGAGAAAAGCAACAAATAACATACAAGGGAATCCCCAGAAGGTTATCAGCTGATTTTTCAGCAGAAACTCTGCAGGCCAGAAGGGAGTGGCACCATATATTTAAAGTGATAAAAGGGGAAAAAACTACAACCAAGAATACTCTACCCACCAAGGCTCTTGTTCAGATTCAACAGAGAAAGCAAAAGCTTTACAGACAAGCACAAGCTAAGAGAATTCAGCACCACCAAACCAGCTTTACAACAAATGCTAAAGGAACTTCTCTAGGTGGAAAAGAAAAGCCCACAACTAGAAACAGGAAAATTACGAATGGAAAAGCTCACCGGTAAAAGGCAAACATACAGTAAAGGTAGGAAATCATCCACACACAAATGTGATATCAAAACCAGCAATCCTGAGGAGAGTACAAATGCAGGATATTGGAAATGCATTTGAAATGAAGAGACCAGCAACTTTAAACAATCTCACACACACACACACACACACACACACACACACACACACACTGCTATATCAAAACCTTGTGGTAACCACAAACCAAAAATCTACAACAGGAGCACACACACACAAAAGAGCAATTCCAAACACAACATTAAGATAGTCATCAAATCACAAGAAAAAAAAGAGGAAGGGAAGAAAAAAGACCTACAAATACAAAACAATTAGCAAAATGGCAATAAGAACATACATATTGATAATTACCTTAAATGTAAATGGATTAAATGTTCCAACCAAAAGATATATACACACACACACAATTGAATATTACTCATCCATATAAAAGAATGAAATAATACCACTACAGCAACATGGATGGACCTAGAGATTATCATACTAACGGAAGTCAGTCAGACAGAGAAAGAGGAATATCATGATATCACTTATATGTGGAATCTAAATGATACAAATGAACTTATTTACAAAACAGACACAGACTTTGAAAACAAACTTACGGTTACCAAAGGGGAAACGTGGGGGGGAGGGATAAATTAGGAGTTTGGGATTAACATATACACACTACTATATATAAAATAGTCAACAAGGACCTACTGTATAGCACAAGGAACTGTACTCAATATTGTGTACTAACCTATATGGGAAAAAAATCTGAAAAAGAATGGATATATGTATATGTATAACTGAATCACTTTGCTGTACACCTAAAACCGACACAACATTGTAAGTGCACTATACTCCAATATAAAATAAAAATTAAAACAGTGCACCGCCCCCCACCCCCAACACTTCCAACAAACTGTGCTATTTCCCCTCACACCCATGTTTATGCCCCATCTTCAAAACCACGACCAATGGGATCAGAGATGCCATCTTAACTGGGCATTGACAGAGAGTCCACTTTTCCAGGGGAAAGAAGGGAAAGGAGGGCTCCACACAGAGGGAGCAGCCTGGAGCGGGGGAAGACAGGGTGGGTGGGACTATAGAAGGAAGGGAAATGGAGGTTGGGCCTCCAAAGAAGAGCCTGAACCTGGCTCTGGGGCAGCTGCGCCTGCTAAAGGCCCTCAGCCTTCCCTAACAGGCTGCCCTGTATCCAGGGCTACAGGGCTGAGGGGGTTCTTGGCACTGACCTTGAACTGGGCTTCAGGTGGGCCGGTGATGATGACCATCCTTTCACTGACGTCTGGGCCTTCTGCTGGGGCAATCTGCAGTTCACAAAGCAAGAGGGAAATGCTACTGCTTGGCTCTGTTCCCCGAGCTCCTCCTCCTTGTCTAAGAGGATGGCACACCCACTAGCAAGAGATTATAAGACTCACACCTTTGTACCTGGTGCTTTGTCTGACCCTGCTGCTTCCACTCTGGGTCTTAGGAGATTATGACCGTAGTGCCCAGTATCAAATTTGGGTCTCTGGCCACCCAGGAATAGTTGGAAACAAGTTAGTACTTACTGCCTGTCCCTGCCCCCACCAGCAGTGTGACCAGCCTCCTTTCACCAAGGAGCTCCACTAGCCCACCGAGGGCCCAGAAGCGAGGAAGGGCTGGTCCACAGAGGAGTTAAGTTGGAGTCAGCCTGCAGAAAGGGCCGTTAGTGACAGGTGTGACTAGGACCAGCTCCTCTGTAGCACACGAAATCAACCGATGGCACCAGAGCAAGCACGAGAACACCCTGGTTCCAGTGCGCGCTCTACAAACCCCTCCTCTCCCCACAGATGAAACATGGCAGTTGAACCTGGCAAGCTCAAAACCTCCTAGCGCTCACTCTGTGACTCTGACGTCTTTTGTAACAGAACTCAAGATGGAACAACCGAACATCTTTTTGTTAGATCCTCTTTACATATTTTTTTCCCCGCATACCCTGCCTTATTTCAAAAACCTTTTAAGGTAGCTTTAAAAATAAATACAATGTAGCATAATTAAAGTTAAATTTATTTATTTTTTCGGCCATGCCACGTGGCTTGTGGGATCTTAGTTCCCTAATCAGGGAACTTGTGCCCCCTGCAACGGAAGCGCGGAGTCCTAACCACTGGACCACCAGGGAATTCCCATAAAGTTACTTTTAAATGATCTAAAAGTACACCAGGCACTTAGGGATGAGCCAGGAGTGAGGTTAGTACACAAATGCACCTCATAAAGTCCTACACACCACCCAGAGACCCCAACCCCGAGACTGAGCTGTTCAGCTGAACATGATTCACCACTGACGGGGCGTGTCTGAAGTTATCATCTCTGAACCACTGTGTCTCAGTCTTGGCTCCCGCAAGAAGACCTCCACCTCCACAGGGTTTTAGTTTTCTCTCAGTACATGTCCTAAGCCAGGCTGCACCTGCAGGCCTCAGGGTCCTGTGTCGCTGTCCCAGCTTCACCATGAAGACAGACCCAAGGCCTGTGCTGACCTTGTCCATGAGACCTTCAAAGAAGATCTGGCCCTGACTACTTGGTGGCACGAGGATGAACGTGAGACACTGGTCACCGACCACTGAGCTTCCTGGGGGGGGGTCTTCCCTTGGCTGTGGGCTGACCACCTGCCAGCCTTCAACTGCAGGGCAGCAGCTTCAGCCAAAAAACAGACGTGTCCCGGGGACTGAGAGCCTCCAGCAGGCTGCATACAGACTGGCCCTTAAGATCCCTAGTGGGAACTCTCATCTCTACTTCTACATCCATAGGTGGCACTAAATCTGCTCCTTATTTCCAAGAGTAAATGAGAGTGACAGGAGCACGGACACAGTGGTTCCCAGCTCTTATCCACCCAAATCAAGAAGGGCTGAAAGGCTCATTCATAATTCACGTTGACCCCATCAGTTCTCACAGTTGCCTTGTTCCGATCCTGAAAGAAAGCCCCCCGTCTCTCCACTACCTAGTATTCACAGCCCAGCCCAGAACTCTTGAGAGCCGCACGTGTGCTCCTGCAGTTCTGGAATAGCACTCCCCAGGCCAACTCCCTGAGAGGACCTGGAATGAGGACTCCACTTTATGACTGAAGCAAATGGGATGCAGAAAGATGAGGTGACCACCAAGATCACGGGTGAGCAGGGCTGAAACAAGGATCAGGAATTGTGTGTGGCATTCTGAAGGCTGTCGGCCAGATGATGTGCAGGAAAGGCAGGCGACAGGGGCTCAGCTCCCGCCTGTAACTGAAACACCTCTTGCGTGCACCGCCCGATCCCAACTCAGCCCACCCCCTTCCAGCACTCTGCTCCCACGTGTCAGTGTAAAGCTCTCCCCCCGCCCCAGCAGCATCAAATGTGCCTCTAGTTGGGGCCCCTGAAGACTGGTAGAGCAGGATTGGGGGTGGTTCTCTGGAATTAGTGATATCATCACCCTTAGAGACAAATGCTGTCAGAGAACCGTCAAGATAAAGGAAATCTAGCAAAAACCAGATTGATTTTAAAAAGTAGGATATGTCTCTTGCCAATCTTTGGTTTCCCTGGCTTCCTCTCTTTTTCTCTACTACTCTGGAGAGAGCCAGAGCCCATTCTGTCCCCGGCTGTCTTTGCCCATCACAGAAGTCATGCCACCACTCAACTCTGCTGGGACAGAGAGGGACTATGGGGATGCTGTGGGGGAAGCCCAAGGGGTTGATCCTTCTCTACTTTCCCAAAGTCTTGCTGGAATGACTCTGGTATAGCACTCAGGTTGAAAAAACATTGGACCAAAAATAGGATAGCCCGGTCCAACCTCAGCCCTCACATTCTTTAGCTTTGCGGCCACTGACATGTCAATGAAACACTGGGCCCTAGTTCCTTATGGGCAATGGTAAGTGGAGAGTTATTGCTGCGATTAGTCCTGGGAAGTGCCCTGTAGCCTACAAGTCGGCAGAACTGCTATCTAAGAGCCAGTCCTGCCACCTGCGTGCCTTGGCCATCTCCCGTTCCCTCTCTCAGTCTCCCTTTTCTCAGGGGAAAAAGAGAGGATTTGATGAAATGATCCCTCAAGTCCCTTTTAGTTGAAATTGTCTCATTCTGTCCCTTGCGCTGCATCGCACCTCAGACCACAGGACCGGACACTGAGAATGGCCCTCAGGGTGCAGCCAGCCCAGTGGTCGTCCATACCTTACCTGTCCCACACAGAGGGCGGGCCCAGCACAGCCAGTCAGTACCTGGGCTGGGGTCTCACCTGCAACAAGCCTGCCGGGTGCAAAGGCCCCGGGTGCTCCACCACCGTCTGCCCCCACCTCGGGCTCTCCTCCAATCTGCGGGCTTTGCAGGTGAGATAAACGAGCACCGAGAGGGGAAATGATTTACCTACATAAAATTCTTTCATGGTATCACTGCAATCCTTGTTCTGCACTACTCAGAATGTTTTGTTTTTGTTTTTTCTCCAGCACACTTGCTGTGGGAGAAATTCCAGCTCTTCTTAGGGAGGAAGTGTAAGCATTCTTTCTCTCCAAGTCATGAGACTTCTTGTTCGGAATTCCGGGTTGTCCCATGGCAGCAAATTATTTTACGTAACAACGGGAACTCTTGTTTCCGACAGCGTTTCACGAGGCTTGGGACGTGCTCAGCATTCTGCCCGTGAGTCAGCGCTGATAGCTGGGCTTGGAGCGGGACCAGGGTCAAATAATCCTCCCCTTTCAGCTTCTCTGCCGACTCTTCCCATTGTGCTCCAGGAGACAGGCGGTGGGAATGTAACTGCAGCTGTGTCTGCACTCGGGTGAATCAGGGGCCCTCCTTCCTGACCTCTCTCCTCAACCGGGAGGCCGCGGCTCAGGTTATGTCATCGGCTTTTGTTTATCTGCGGCTTCATCACTGCCTTTCAAAGAGTTTTCCATTCAAGCTCTTTGTTTCAAAGTTCAAAGGTTTCTGAAATGGAGACTAACTAAAGCATCAAAGCACTGACAACTGCTGAATATAAATTATCGCTCTCCTTAGGCTCACTCCCTTCACTTGGGAGAATCCTCAGCCTTTGCTTTATCTTGAGGACTATGGTAGCCCAAAGAGGACCAGGTTGGCTTACGTATTACTAGTATTTTTTCCTAATTCATTTGTTAGTGGAACAAAAAAGGAGTGAGAGAGGTAAAGATGAGTGCACATGGGAATAGTCCGGAAGGCAGGCTTTCCAGGTCCTGGAGGATTTTATGGATGGTGTAAGAATTGCCCGGGACGGACAGAAGGAACAAGGGACATGGGGTGGCGATGGGGGTGGAAGAGGGTGGGACAGGGGCAGCTGTCAAGAGCGGCTTTACCTTGATGGAGGCCCCGGCGAATCTGGCCAGCTGTTTAATGTGCGCCCCTTTCTTCCCGATGATAGCACCCACAGCCTGGGTTGGGATGAAGAGATTCACAATCTCCTGCTCTGGATACTGGAAGGACAGGACAAGACAAGACAGACGACATCATTCCTACTGGGGCTGCTCCTTCAGGCACTCAGCAGTAACGGAGCAATGGCCGGATGCTGCATGGGCTTCTTCTGGGGCCTAGGGCGCTGCAGGGAGGAAGCTGGAGGGATGAACTTGAACAGGATCCACACCAACTACACAACCACTAGAGTGCAAACTCCTCCTGGGGAGCTCTGAATTTGCTGGACACAGCAAGCTGTCTGTCCACGGGCCTTCTGTCAAGTTCAAATGTGATGTGTATGTCTCCTGCGTCTTCATCCAAGGAATCAGTAGCTATTAAGCACACCTGGCCTGAGGCACTTTGTTAGCAGGAATGGAGAGCTGCCCTCCCACCTAGTGGGCAGGAGCGGCATTTTCACTGGAGGGGGACTGGGTTCAAAACGAGAGTGTAATTAAACCTGCCCTGAACAGGCTGCGAGGGGACGGCCCAGAGACACAGGCAAGCCCGCCAGGGGCCCTTGCTGTTCTTGTCTGTAGGGGTCTGAGGGCATGACACGGCCCACTTGCTAGACTTTATTAAAGAACTTTGGAGGCTCTGTTCTTTAGCCCAACACCACCTCCTAATCTGACCTGCTGATTGCTCCTCTGCACCAGTTTCCGGCCACCTGTGGGATCTGTGAGCACCAGCAGGATGCTGAAGGGCCGCTCAGTGCCCTTGAGTGCCGGGCGGTCTGGTGTGCTGATGCCCTGCAATGTGTCACTCCCAGGACAGCCTGGAACCAGGGGACCCGGCACGCACACCGTGAGCATGCACTGGTCAGTCTGCCAAGGACTGAGCGGCACCGGCCACAGGAGAGGGACGAGTGGCAGATGGGGCTGAACTGTGGGCACTTACTGAGTGATGATGCGGGAACGGGCCGAACTGGTGAGGGGGGTACAAGCTGGAGAAGTATCCGGAGTGGGTCTGCAGCAGGAGAGAAACCGTCAGTCAGCAGGGCCCATAGGGCAGCTCACCAAACCCAGGGAGGCAAGATTCCCACACACAACACAGGCTCCCGGCACCACCACCGGGCCGCGCTGTCCTAAAGGCACACCTGTGCCTCTGCAGCTCGGACCTCTGCTTCCTTCCCTCACGGAGCACTGGCTGGGCTGGATATTCATCATTTCCAAGCTGAGTCATGGTCTAGGCTTCCCAGGAACCCACCAGAGGAGGGCACATGCTCACGCACTTTTTAACCTGCCCTCAGGCAGAGAGGAAGCGCCAGTGGTTTCTACTGTCTGAGGAATTATGAACCACAGATTAAAGAAACAGAGTGCCAGGACAAATCCAAGAGTTACTCTAAACAAGCGAAGTGTTCCTGGGAAGTCAGGTCAGTGAGCGCCCAGAGAATCTCAGAAGGAATGGAGAGACTGAGAGTAGAGAAATTGAAAACGAAACTGAGGAGAGAAAATGAATGAATAAATACGTATTGTGGAGGGGGAGGGGGAAGCAGGGGACAGGGAGGCAGATGTGGTAGAAGAAAACAGAGCTATTAGGAAAGTAGCGTTAATTTTTAAAGTAGCTGCTTTTGATTGAATACCTACTGTGTCCTAGGCATTGTGGTAGATACTTTATCCATAAACTCTTTTTAAAAAAAATAAATTTATTTTTGGCTGTGCCACGCAGCATGTGGGATCCTTAGTTCCCCGACCAGGGATCGAACCCATGCCCCCTACAGTGAAAGCGTGGAGTCCTAACCACTGGACCACCAGGGAATTCCCCATAAGCTCTCTTAATCCTCACAATAGTCCTGCAAGACAGGAATACATCTGCATTTATATATTTTATGGGCAGGACATTAAGTAGAGTCAGCAATGTCTAGTTCACTGTGCGTTACACATAAGGCCAAGTAAATGCTGACATGCCTATTACAGGAAGGGAGGTGGACAGTTCTGGGCACCATGGAACCAATCCCTGAGGGGCCATCTAGCAGTGGTCAGACACCAGTTGGAGGCTTGAAGTTAGGGGACCTAGCTTTCATTTGAGGGTCCTTGAACAAATCTCCTGGTATCCTCTGTCTCCTGAATGTCCAGTTGGATTCTGAGTTCCAGAGCATAACTTTGCCTTTGGACTCATTAGGGACAAAAATGAAACTATTCCTCTTTTTGAGTTTGGATAGTGGACTTCAGGGGAAAAGAGATGTGAACACGGTGGGGAACTTCCTCCAAGCGTGCTCTGAGTGTCCACAGCACCTGCAGGGGACAGAGCTTTGCCAAAGGAAGGGAACGATCCTGTAATGCAAGCCTCTGCTCTCACGACTTGGAAAGAGGCTGCAGTGACACCTCAAGGCCACAAGAGGGGGCTATGAGATCAGCGTTCTTCTGGCAGACGTCCACTTTCGAAAGGAAGCTGAGTGAAGACGTTTGGCTCACTTGGGCCTGCCTCTTTCTTGAAGAGCATGAGCTCCAGACTCTTCTCAGTGCAGGTCCCTTTCCTGGGCCACGGCGGGTCAGGGAGAATTCCTGCAGCTTTTCTGCTCAGACAAAGCTCTACCTTGGGGAAAGGATGCTTCTGCCCTCCTCTCGCCTGGAGAGCTTTTCCTTCAGCTCTCGGCAGAAATAATTCTTTTGAATTGTGATTTGGCCTCAAAATAGACAAACCACAAGTGTAGCTCCATTCTGGGTTCAAATACTCCCAATATAAACACTATATCAAATTTAGATCTACCACTTGGGTGAGGGGAGGCGATGAACTATAAAAGGATAAAAAGAAAGAATTCCCCAGTCCTCTTTTTATTCATGAGTTACAGCTGGAAAACTGTTGTGGAGAAAGAACCCCAAAACTCGGCAATCAGGAACTTGTTTCTAGCTGAGGCTGTCATTAGCCTTTGTGTATATAAGTTGGTTTTTGGAGTCAGAAGACCCAGAAGACTTGAGTCTGAATCACTAGTTCTATACAACTTGGAATAATTTATTCAGCTTTTCTGAACCTCATCCACAAGTGGATTAAAATAATATCCAGAGCTTACAATACTGTTGTGGGAGTTCATTCAATTGTTTACTCATTCATCCAAAAGATATTTGAGCAAAGCACTGCTCTAGGTGCTGGGGACACAGCTATTGAGACAAAAAAGGTCAGTCACTGCCACCACAGAACTTAGGTTCTACTGGAGAGGCAGACAAGCATGTGAAAGAAACGAACAGGAGGCTATGAGGATGGGTAGCTGCCGAGATGAGTGGGATGGCAACTTCAGCTGGAGGGTCTGGGAAGCCTCTTGGAGGAGGTGACCTCTGAGTTGGGACCCACGGAGGAGATGGAGCCCCATGCAAGGCACTAGGGAAGAGACATTCTAAGCAGGGTTCTGAGAGGTGCAGAGCTAGGAAAGGGGTTGGTCTGTTTGGAAAACAGAAAAGAGGCCAGTATGGTGAAAGCAACTGAGAGAACAGCCTGATGGCATGGGGAGGCAGGTAGTGTGAGATCACGCAGGGAGGGCTCCGTGGGCCTTGATTTGGACGTGGATTTGACCCAAAGTACAATGGATGCCCCTGAAGGACGTTACGTGGCATTCAATGAGGTCACAGGAATGGAGAATCCATCATCAGGCACCGTATGGCTTGAACTACTGAGTGTTAAGTGCGTACTTATTTATCACTTATCAGAGCACACTTTCCATTCCCCCCACCCCCATGCTTACATGGAGTCCACAACCTCAACTGGAAGAGAAGCTTAGTCATAATGACCAAAAAGTAACCTGTCATGACTTAAATAAATGTTCTCTTTAATGGGAAAGCAGGCTGTAGCCAGCTGACAAACTGGGGCCCCAGAGTGGGGTGGGCGGGATGGAACCACAACCCTAAAATGGCAACTGGGCTTTTACTGTCTCAGTTTGAGGGTCCCCACATATTTTATGAGGGAGAAGCTACTTTACTTTTGAGTGTTTCAAAAGAATTATGATTTGGGATATGGGGGGGGAGAAGAGGTTATGGTGAAGGTGCCCCTGCCAGGTATGCTTCCCCAAAAGGAGAGGCAGCAAGGGTGCAGGGGGTCACTATTATCCACTGGTTCATTTCAAATTCCGTTTGAGGGCAACTAGTGTCTGCGTTTCCTCTGTGCTTGACTACGCTGGGGGTAGTAGAGGCGTATATATCAAACATACTCATGAACATTTAGAATGGAATTCAATTTTAAGTTGGCCCTGCTCTTTCTGGAAGAACTGCAGGGTCCTCAGTTCCTAGCTGTTGTGTATGACCATTTGATGTATCATTTAGGTGATATTCTGAATCATGAAGAAATCAGGGAGCAGAAAGAGAGAGGGGTGTTGAAGGGGTAGTAAAGAGGGCAAGGGTCAGGCATACAAATTAGGTTCAAAAATATAACTAGCCGTAGTGTGATGACAGAGTTCTGTTATAAAGACGGCAGGTGCTCTCCCTGGGAACCAGGGATACGGACATGGGAGGAAGGGAGTGGACTTGGTCAGAGTCATGGGCAGAGCTTTTCAAGATTCAGAAGGTGCACCATTCTATCCCAGCTTGTCCACTGCCTCCTTCCAGCCCCTGCCTATCACCCCTGTGAGCTCTCAGAGGACCACCTCAGAAGCTGAGGCGGACCAGGAATTGGTAAGCTAGCAAGAGGTGGAGCCAAGGTTTGGGCACAGATTTCTGTGTCTGACTCTGCGTCCCAAGATCTTAACCCAACACTGCCCTCCTCTGGAACATTCCAAATTTATTAGTTCAGGTGGGGCCCATGGTGTAGTTATGATAAGGCTCCCCTAAGGATTCTAATATGCCCTCTGCTGAGTTTAAGTACATGAATGGACAATTAAAACTCACTGGACATATACAGTGAATCAGCAGCATGGAAGAGGGGAGCAAAGCTGAGCAAGGCAAGAAAATGATCTCAGTGAATTAATTCAGGAAAGAGGGAGAGCTTTTCTAAAAAGTCTGCTTTATTTCTCAGTGAGATTCAAGAGGGCAGTGCTTTAATATGTGAGTAGACTGCTATGAGGGAAGCCAATCAGAGAACTAGATCGATCTTAGAAATTAAAAACATGACTTGTGGAGTAAAAACTCCATAGAAGTCATACAAATAGCAGCATGGACACTCTTGAAAAGCCAATCAGTGCACAAGAAGATTAACTCACGCAAAACAAGAGGAAGGACTCAGACAAGACGAGTAGAGTGGGAAGATCTACTCTCTCTCCATAAAGTGGAAACTCCAGGAGGAAATGGAGTGGAGGGAAGAGAGGCAATGCTAAAATTAATTACAGACGCAGAAGGTTTTCCTGAACCAATGAAAAACTTGAATGTTCAGATTAAAGGGCTCAGAGTCAGATTTCTGATTTCCAAGGGTATCAGTAAAATACTACAAAAGGCAAAAAACTTAGACAAAAGAAAAAAAAAAGTTACCTACTAAAGTAAGAGAACTCAGACTGGTAGCAACAATGTTTTCAGAGTTCTAAAGGAACTAAGACCCTAGAATTTTTAGATACCTAGTTGAACTTTCATTCACATATGAAGTGGGGCGGGGGAGGCATTTTCAGGTATAGAAAAGCTTAGAAATTATACTACTTACATAATTATTCCTGAAAAAAAAGTTGTTTGAGGAACTACTCCAGAAAAACAAAGAAACGAAAACGAATAACTCAAAAAATAAGAGGATATGGAATTCAAGAAACCATCTGTAGTGAGCAAAGAGACCAGTAAGAAAAGTTTAGTTAATTCTAAATAACTGTGAAATATGAGACTGTGTATTGACTTAGAAAGAAAATTTAATAATTTGTACTAAAATTCCAGGTTATTTATAGAGTAATATAATAAAAATACATTAAACAAAAATCTGTTAGAAATAAAGAATTTGAAAAATCATAATCATAGTGGGAGAACAGTAAACTGCTCTCAAAATGTAGTAAGTCATAGAGATAAAAATAATAAAATAGAGGATACAAGCCACCAATTAAAAGCTTGATTTTACAGCCATATACACAACTTTGAGTCCATCAGAGAAGGTACATCTTTCCAAGTGCCCATGATTTCCAAAATTTGATCATGCATGAGCAAGACCACAAGAATCAGAGATGTTCCAATAACATTCTTTGAGTACAAAATGTATAGGAAACAATTATAGGATAACAAAAAAGAAACCCTTAACTACTTAAAAATTAAAAGAAAAATCCCTAGTAAATTTGATCAAGAAAAAGAACGGAAAGGAAATATATGATGTTAGGAATTAAAAGAGAGAGAGATTCGCAAGTTCGCAGCTTTAAAAGGCAACAGTTTGCTCTGCACAGCTTTGTGTCACTAAGTATGAAAAGAGAGATGAATACTTTCATAGGAAAATATAAGAAATTGAAAAGGTTATAAATGATCAATCTTTCTCCAAACAAAAGGTACTAGGCCCAGAATTTTTATGGATGGATTGTATCAAATCTTCAAGGAACAGAAAATTCCTACATATTAATTTTCCCAAGTATAGTATAAGTTGACCATCTTTCCAATTCAACCTTTGAGGAAAAAAAAGATTGTTGAAACTGTCAAAGACGCTATAAAACTATAGTAACTGCAGTGTAGACAAAAAGATGAATGGAACAGAATAGAGCCCAGGAATATGACTCAGTGGGAATTAAGCGAACAACAAAGCTGCCATTTCAAATTGAGTGATGAAATGGTGCATTTCTCAGTAAGTGACTTTCGGAAAACTGGCTATTTGGAAAAAAAATAACGTTAGATCCCTATCTCAAAGTACAAGTTAAGATAAATTCCCTGTGAATAATAAACTATGATCCCCCAGAAGCAACAACTCAAAATTACTGTAAGAAAACTTGGGAGAATATTTTATAGTCTTAGATGGCAGAAGGCTTTTTCTTAGCATAACAACAAAGGCCAGAAGTCCATAAAGGAAAACATCATTGATTTAACTATCTTAATTCTTAAAATTTCTGCGTAAGTTCTGCTGAAGGGAAATGTGAAAATTTAAAATACATTCCCCTTTGATGCAATAATTGCAGTCTTAGAATTTACTTTTAGATATATTCACACATTTATGTATAAGGATATTCATTTTGACACTATTTGTAGGAGAGAAAGCCTAGAGACAACCCAAATGTAGAAAAATAGTATGCTCAGTAGAAAAATTATAGTAAATTTCATACAATGGAATACTACATAGCCATCAAAGAGAATTAGTTCTAAATATGGAAAGGATGCCCACAGTAAGTAAAAAATGGAAACAAACAAATAAAAAACACAGTAATTCATTGTGTGTGGCATGATTCCATTTGTTTGGAATAATATGATTATAGGATTATATACGCTCATAAAACATATTTTAAAACATAATAGTGCTATACTTCTGGGGAGTGGTTGCTGGGTGAAATTTGGGTAAGAGAAGGAAGACTGAAAGGAAACGTTTACTATTTACTTCACACAGCATAGTTCGATTGTTCAAAAAGTATCTATTTTAAATTACTATGGCACAATTTGCAGAGATGTGGATGGACCTAGAGATTGTCATACAGAGTGAAGGAAGTCAGAAAGAGAAAATCAAATTATCGCTTATATGTGGAATATAAAAAAATGGTACAGGTGAACTTATTTGTGAAGCAGAAATAGAGTCACAGATGTAGAGAACAAACTTATGGTTACCAAGGGGGGAAGGGGAAGTGGGAGGAAGAGGGAGATTGGGACTGACATATAAACACTACTATGCATAAAATAGATAACTAATGAGAACCTAGTGTATAGCACAGGGAACTCTACTCAATGCTCTGTGGTGACCTAAACGGGAAGGAAATCTAAAAAAGAGTGGATATATGTATATGTATAACTGATTCACTTTGCTGCATAGCAGAAACTCACATAACATTGTAAAGCAACTCTACTCTAATAAAAATTAATTTTATAAAGAAGAAAGAAAAAAAAGGTAAAAAAATTAAGCCAAAAAAAGAATTTACTATGGCACAAGACACCACAAATAAAGCAAAAAGAAATGACAAGCTGGTGGAAGATATTTACAACATGACAAATGGTTAACAGCTTTAATATGTAATTAGCTGTTACAAATCATTAAGAAAAAGATGGCGGTAAATGACAACAGCAGCTAAGATTTACATAGCAATTACTGTGTGCAGGTTTTTACTTATTTAACAACCCCACGATATGTGTACTATTATTACCCCCATCTTATAGACAGGGACATGGAGACACAAAGAGGTTAAGTCACTTGCCCAAGTTTGTTAAAAATAACAAGTGATATAGTGCAGAGATTCAAATACAGGCAGCCTGACTCCAGAATCTATACTGCCTCTTAATAGACTGATGGGCATGGGATACAAAAAGACAATTCATTAGAGAGGGAAAAAAATGGCCAATAAGCCCCAGTGTTAAATCTCATAATAGCACCCTTTAAAGTATCAGATTGCAAGGAATAATTACATTGGTAGTGAGTATAGGAGGAAAAAAACACCTCTCTGTCACATACCAGATAGGAAGGAAAAGTAGTATATTCTTTATGTATCAAAATTTATCATTTATCAATATTTATATTTTTTATAGTTACATATAAAATTTATACATTCTTTGGCTCCGCAAGTCTATTTCCAGGAATTTATTGAGAAAATAGCTGGATAAAAGAACCAAGATATATATACAAGGATTTCCACTGTAGAGTGAAAATTTGGAATACACACACACACACACACACACACACATATCACCTATATATTTAATACATTATACATGTATATATAAATTGTATATATACCCACACATATACACAGAAACACTGATTATTTCTAGATTAAGAAAAAACCTGCACTTGTATTATTTGCTTCTTAAATACTTTGCACATATTACTTTTATAACCAGAAAATGATAATGGTAATTTTCATACATACACACATACATTAGAAGCTTCCAGAGTTGAGAGACCAATTTGTGCATGTGTGAGCCAGCTGCAAAGAGGTGCACAGACTTCCTGACCTTTGGATGCTAAGAGCAAAAGCGCTAGAGTTTGGTGATGCACAAAAGCAACCAGGAAATAACCTAGTTCCTTGAAATCTGAATGCCTTTGTGACAAGCAAGCAATAATATTTTATAAGTATTTGAAGTATCCCCACCACCCCATCCTACCCTGTCCTTCTCAGGAGGCCTGAGCCCACTAGGGAAGCCCTCAATCCTGCAGTACAGGTTCTAGATTCTGCACAGGTGGGTGGCGATGGCCACCTCCATGCCTGCCCTGAGTTCTGCAGCTGTCAGAGAGAGAGGTCTGCAGGAGATGTACTGTTGCAGATTTGGGGCAACTGTGTGCTTTGGGTTAGAATCTAATCTTGACCTATGGGCTCAAGATCAGAACTACATGGCTTTTAGCTTAAAGAAGAAATTTTATTTAAAATCTATTTTATAAAGAACAGAAACTATTTCAGTAAAATCATTATTCTACTATTTTAGTAAAAAATCTCAGATGTGAAGGAAGCTTTCAAAATGGCAAAACCTATTTTCAAGTTTAGAAAATATTCTGCTATCATATGAAAAGTTCTCTTTTTGTTTTAGTTCAGGGGTCTGCAAAATCTTCTGTAAAGAGCCAAATACATATTTTAGGCTTTGCATACCTCAGGGTCTCTACTGCATCTACTCAACTCTGCCATCACAGCAGGAAAGCAAACAGACAGTACGTAAACAAACATTCACAGATGTATTTATTTACAAAAATAAGTGGTGGGCTGCCTCAGGCTGTCGTTTGCTGACCTCTCTTTTAGATTATCAATTTTAGAAGTGGTCTATTGTATTATATCTTTTTTCTCCCACCATTTACGTTACTTAGGTTGAGAGGCTTCTGAAGTTATCTTCTGTGGAGCAGTATGTACAGTCTTTCTCCCAAGAAATGAGATGTGTCTAAATGCCAGTTCATTGTACTGGGCTCGGTCATTCTCAAATCTCAGCAAAGATACGGGGACATGCACCTCTCATAGCTGTTCTCCCTCCTTAGAGCAGCTACATGACTATAACAGCTGCCATTTCCCTCCTGCCATATTCCCAGCTCCCTCTAACACACACACACACAGCTCAATATTGGACCCTATCCTTTAGTTTAAGGGAAAATGTATATAACTCTACGGTATGGAGATTTAAAAATGACTCAGAAGAGCTGTATATAAACAAGATGACAGAATGTGTATGTTTTTGTGACTAAGGAGGTGGGTGCAAGTTCATGTCTGTATTTTGTTGACAAAACAGCACAGTGGGTTCATCCTACCTCTCTACAGAGACCCAAAGAGTTACTAGGAATTCCGACACTGCAATGCCTACTACACACCAGGGACCACCTCTCAAAAGAAAGCAGTGGTTAAGCTAATGTTCTCCAACCTGATTCTTCCCATTTAAACAGTATAAACACTGGGAGAAAATTAGTTTGCTTAAAAAATAAGTAGTATGTGTGGAGAAGAATTAGGAATGAAAAAAAAAAAGCTGTCAAGTACCCTGAGCCCTAATTTGGTAATCTGTTGATCCTGATGATGCTTGAGAATGCGAACAAGCAGAAAACGCAGAAAGTTCACATTTCTTCTGCCACTATTAATTATGATTCAAACAATAAATACTTACTGAGAATCTACTAGATGCCAGGCATTGTGCTAAGTGTTTAGAAATCTAGACACTGTGTTATTTTCTTTTTAAAACTGCCTATTAATAGAATATAATGAATTTGAGTCATAGACACAGGTGGGAATTTTATACATGAGTCATCCAGGTACCCTAATATCTTAGTAGGTGAACAACACTCATGAAGGTTCTGATTTGAGCTAACAAATCCTTTTCTTACAATGAGTAGGCTTCTAGCTAATGAATTTGCTAGTAGTCTCTTTCCTTCCCAGATATGACATATACTATATGTTTAAGAGCACATACTTAGAAGATGGTTTAGTAACATTAATCTGTCCATTAGGAAGAAGTCCTAAGAACTGTTGAATTCATTCTACAATCCCTTATGAGCACAGCCTCCAAATGAAGGCTCTGGCTCTGATTCAACATGGCAGAGAAATGCTGCTGCCTGGAGGAGCGTATGAGCAAACCCCTGAGAACTGAGCTACTTACAGTGAAAGGGTGGTAGGGGGGACCGGGGGGAGCTCCTCGGGGCCCTGCTGGCGGAGGCAGCATGGACAGTCCTGTTGAAAAGATGCCAAGTGCGCTGAGGTTCAACCCCGGGATCAGATTGGCTTGTTGCTGGGAATAAAAATGGAGAAAAAGTTGAGGGGAGGAGACCTGAGAGGTCCAGCTTGCCTGGGTCAACCTCCATCTCTTGCCTGGGTGGCACCAGGGTCTCCTAATGAATCAGCTCCGCCCAGGCCCCGTGGGCCTCTTCCTCACCGTGTTGCAGGGGTGAGCTCTCCAGACCTCAACCTGACTGTGGCTTCCCTTCAAAGGTTCTCTGCTGCCTTGAGAGTGTCTACACATCTTAACACAGCAAGCAAGGCTCTTCCTGGGGACCCAGGCCACCTCACCAGCATCTCTCCTGCTAACCCTTTACCTCCACTCTGCCCGGTCGTCCTCCTCTCTCTCCTCTGGACCCCCCCACCCCAACACTGTCTACCTTGCAAGAAATGTGCTTCTCTCCCTCCTCACCTGGCTACATCCTACTCGTCATGTGGGTTTCACCTGAGCTTAGGTGTCCCCTCTTCGAGGAAGCCTTCTCTCACCCCAAAGGCCTCAGCTCAAGGTGCTCTCCTAACATGCCCACGTTTCCTTACAACAGCAGGCATCACATGGTATCTGAATGGCCTGTGTAGCTGCCTCTCCCCTTTTTAGACCACAGTTTCCTTATAGACAGAGACTGTCCTATTTAGTGCTGTGAGCTCAGTGCCTGGTACATAGTAAGTACTCAATAAATATTTGCTGGATGAATATGTTTAAAACATATTAGATTAATAGTTTTTCCTAACTCTATCCAGGGAAAGATCAGACCCTTCACTAAGATACCACTTATGTAAACTCCATTATCCATATTCAGAATGGTTCACAACCTTGGCTTCTTTACCATTTAGTTGCCAGCTTCATGATCATCTCACTTGCTAATTTCACATTTAAATATGGGGATGCTCACATAGGCTGCCCCTTCAGAGGCAGAGGAATGATGCAGTGCCCACCCTGGCCTGTATCCAACCTGTCCTACCACTGCCCCCTGAACGCTAAGCAAAGCTCTAACATTTTCTCTTTTCTTATCTGTGGCTCTAGGGTCACCCAGTAAGTTGTCTTCTTTTAGAATGTCTGGAATAGGAGAGCTAGGATCCTTGACCTTGATCCCATTCATGTATAAGATTTAGTAGTTCTGTTATTCACCTATCAATGCATGACTTTAGCCCAGACATGAATGAACCTAAGTGATATATATGCTCAGGGGAAGATGTCTGGAGCACCCAGACCCTTTGCAGCATTTCCAGGTGTTCATGGAAAGAGCTGTTTATCATAAGGTATCAAGATCCCCAAAGAAGAAAATGAGATCAGCGGATGATACTTTCACAGACAAATACACACAAACAGGGGAGAAGTTCACACTGAAGTCTTCTCCTCGTTGTGCCTCGTAATTATGATGTGACAAGGGCTACTAAGGGGGGATTTGGGGTAAGGTGGGAGAGAGAGTACTGACCTGAGTAAGAAGGTCCTGTGGAAAGTGCTGCAGTGAGGAAACTGGGGCTGCGTTTAACCTACCTAGTCCTTCGTCAACATTTATTCTTCTGTGAAATGTTATATACAAAGTCTGGGATTTTCTTCAAAGTCATCCAAGGTGGGTGGGGACATGGATAAAGGTTCAGATGAAACAAAACAGGCCATGAGTTGGTAACTGTTGAAGTTGGATTATGGGCATATGAGAGCTTATCATAGTATCCTTTCCTGTTTTGTATATGTTAAAAAAATCACTACCATAAAAAATGAAAAAATTTACTCCTCTGAGCTGAGTTTGTGCTTTGATTGACGGACAAATATTTTTAAGATTTCTGAATGAACTTTAGAATGGTGTCTCTCCATTAAAAAGTTGGAACTAGTAGTAATAACAGGAAGAACAAACCCAAATCAGTCTGCTAGAAGTATTAGAACTGAGGTGGATGACAACATTTACTGGGCGTAAATACATCAGGGACTTCCTTCGTGGCGCAGTGGTTAAGAATCCGCCTGCCAATGCAGGGGACACGGCTTTGATCCCTGGTCCGGGAAGATCCCACATGCCATGGAGCAACTAAGCCTGTGCACCACAACTAATGAGCCCGCGCTCTACAGCCTGTGAGCCACAACTACTGAGCCCGCGTGCCGCAACTACGGAAGCCCGTGCACCCTAGGGCCTGCGTGCCGCAACTACTGAGCCCGTGTGCCACAACTACTAAAGCCTGCACGCCTAGAGCCCGTGCTCCACAACAAGAGAAGCCACCACAATGAGAAGCCCACGCACCACAACGAAGAGCAGCCCCCGCTTGCCACAACTAGCGAAAGCCCGCACGCAGCAACGAAGACCCAATGCAGCCAAAAATAAATAAAATTTAAAAATAAATTAATTAAAAAAATAAAAGAACAGATCAGTGAGAGATGAAAATCAGAAGTTATTTTTAAAGTATGTACTTTTAAAATTGGAAAATAGGGGAAAAAAACCCCACTTTTCTAACATACCAGCTATTTTGATTTTTATATATAGCCTTCCAGGCATTTTGACCCATATTATTTTACATAATTATAACCCTAGTTATATATACTTTTATATATTCTTTTAATTAACAATACATCATAAGCAATTCCTCATTTTAAAATCTTCCAAGTTGTGATTTCGTTGACTCCATACTATTTTGTCCAGTGCACTTATCATAATTTACTAGTTCGTTTCCTGATTATTCTAATGCCCTTGCCCCAAGAAGACATGAATAACTCTGCATACCTATTCTAAAGTGCTTCTTCACTTTCTGAATGGCAATTATGCTTAGAGAGGCTTGGGTCCTGCCTGAAAATACATGTGAAAACCAGTGGAGAAGAAAGCAGTAGGCACTTACATTAACAGCCAGCATATCATTTTCAAAGGCCTCACGCAGCTTCTTCATAATCTCTATTTCAGCATTGGCACAGGCCTCAACTGTGCCCTTCACAGTGATGGTTCTTTCAGGGTTGTATATGCTCAAATCCTGCAAGCTGGCCACCAGGAAAAAGAGAGAAATTTCCTTTTTTCAAAAGGAAAAATAAAATCCCAGAAGGATCACAAACAAGTCTTGGTGGAGGAGACAGGGAGAAGACACCACACGCTGTGGCACAGAATATCTGCCATCTTATCTCAAATCTTTGTAGTGACTTAGATCAAATCCACAGTAGAAAATGTTTGACTGGTAACTATTTATGTATTTGTTTTGATGGTGTTGAATATAACCATATCACTTATGATTACATTCCCACTTTCAAGCAGATGAATGAGTTGGATATATCAAAATGCTCAAATTCTCCATTATTGGGCACAATTAATCTGAACAAGAGGCTTACGATGAGATTGTTATCTTGGTCCCTGTCTCGTGTTCAATTTTCTTCAAATTTCTGCCTTCTTTTCCAATCAGTCTTCCAACCAAGCCATTGTGGGCCAAGATCTTCAGAGGAATCTCTTCAGCTCTAAAAGACACAAGCCACATTTTAACATTTAAGGTGAACACAACGGTTGCCTCCCAAGAGCTATTACCCTCCTTGTTTCTTACAAATAGAAGCCATTTCTGTTCAGGTACCAAGTGGCCATGGGCTTTATGAGATGCTGGGTCCTTCACTAACTCTGGTGCGTGAATTCTGATTAACACACGCCAAATCATGGTAATTATACTCCCTTGTTGTGACTGGTTGGAAATGGGTCCATGAGAGAGATCTGGCCAACTAGGTATGAGAATTAAGTCTGTTGGGTGATTTCAGGAAGGTTCTCCTTGCTCTTAAAAAAGGCACAATGGATAATGACATCAGTCAGATGGTAGACTAGGAAGCTACAGGCCCTCCTACTCCCACTGAGACACCAAGTTGACAACAAAAGATAGGCTAGACTATCTCTCTAAGAACTCTAGAGATCAGGTGAGAAGCTACAGCACCCAGGCTTTTATAAAACCAAAAAGGGATTCAAGTAAAAGGGGTAGGAAATTTTGTGGCGTTTGGCATGCCTTTCATGCTCCTTCCCCTACACAGTATAGCAAGGGGAAACTGGGAGGAAATCCTCCATACCAGGGATCCTCCCCTGGGACAGAAACAAAAAACTGGACCATGATTCCCATGTTCTGGCTTGCCTGGGAGCTGCCCGAGTGATTGGTTTCTGTCTCGCCTGACTTAGAGTTGACAAGCCTGGTGCCAGAGTCTGGAAGCTGCTGAAAACAGAGGTGAACTGTTAGAGCTGCAGTTCCATAGTCAGAAGCCAGAGGGTGAAAGAGATCAGAAATGGTTTGAGAGGTCCTAGAACCTCCAGCCAGACTGATTAGTGACGATCTTCTCCTGAACAAAGCCAGTATGCAAAGACTGTGAGAGGTGTTTTTTTTTCAAATGCTCAAATCGCAGCAAAAAGTTATAAGGCATATAAAGAAATGGAAACATGGCCTAATCAAAGGATCAAAATAAAACTCCAGAAACTGACCCTAAAGAAATGCAGATCTATGAGCTACCTGACAAAGACTTTAAAATAGTGATCATAAAGATACTCAATAACCTAAAAGAGAACACAGACAACTAAATGAAATCAGGAATTTGATGCATGAATGAAGTGAGAATATCAACAAAGAAAAAGAAACTATTAAAAAACCTAACAGAAATAACAGAACTGAAAAATACAATAACTGAACTGAAATATTCATTAAAAGGGTTCAACAGCACACATGATCAGGCAGAAGACAGAATCAGCAAACTTGAAGATCAGTCATGTGAAATCATCAAATGAGAGGAGAAGAAACAAAAGAGACTTTTTAAAAAGTGGAGAAAGGGACTTCCCTGGTGGCACAGTGGTTAAGAATCCACCTGCCAATGCAGGGGACACAGGTTCGATCCCTGGTCCGGGAAGATCCCACATGCTGCGGAGCAACTAAGCCTGTGCACCACAACTACTGAGCCTGCGCTCTAGTGCCTATGTGCCACAACTACTGAAACTCGTGCACCCTACAGCCCGCGTGCCGCAACTACTGAAGCCCGCGTGCCTAGAGGCCGTGCTCCACAACAAGAGAAGCCTGTGCACCGCAATGAAGAATAGCCCCTGCTCACCGCAACTAGAGAAAGCCCGCACGCTGCAAGGGAGACCCAACGCAGCCAAAAAAAATAAATAAATAAAGTGGAGAAAGGCTAAGGGACTTACGGAACATTATCAAGTGGATCAAAATACATGTTATTGGAATCCCAGAAGGAGAAGAGAGAGATGGTGCAGAGAGCTTATTCAAAGAAAACAGGCAGAAAACTTTCTAAATCTGAGACAACAAATGGACATACTGATTCAAGAAGCTCCAAGAACATCCAACCGGGATAAACCAAAAGAGAATTCCATTGACATACATTATAACCCAAGTGTCTAAAGTCAAAGAGAAAATCTTGAAAGCAGCAAAGTGATTAGTAACATATGAGGAAATCTCCATAAGATTATGGATGGATTTCTCAGCAGAAATTTTGCAGGCCAGAA
This sequence comes from Globicephala melas, assembly GCF_963455315.2. Lineage (NCBI taxonomy): Eukaryota > Metazoa > Chordata > Mammalia > Artiodactyla > Delphinidae > Globicephala > Globicephala melas. The sequence goes on along the minus strand of NC_083317.1, from coordinate 81,414,602 downwards.
ATGAATGGGATGACATATTCAAAGCACTGAAAGAAAAAACTATCAGGCTTCCCTGGTGGCGCAGTGGTTGAGAGTCCGCCTGCCGATGCAGGGGACGTGGGTTCGTGCCCCGGTCCGGGAAGATCCCACATGCCGTGGAGCGGCTGGGTCCGTGAGCCATGGCCGCTGAGCCTGCGCGTCCGGAGCCTGTGCTCCGCAACGGGAGAGGCCACAACAGTGAGAGACCTGCGTACCACAAACAAACAAACAAACAAAACAACTATCAACCAAGAATACTGCATCTAGCAAACTGTCTTTGAAAATGATGGGGAAATTAATACTTTTCCAGATAAACAAAAGCTAAAGGAGTTCATTACTATCAGATCAGCTCTACAAGAAATGCTAAAGGGAGTCCTTTAAGTTGAAATGAAAAGATGGTTCAACATATGAAAATTAATCAATATAATATACCACATTAACTGAATGAAGGACAAAACCCACATGATCATCTCAATTGATACAGAAAAAGCATTTGATAAAATTTAACAACTTTCCATGATTAATAACACCCAACAATTTAGGAACAGAAGGAAACTACCTCAACATAATAAAGACCACTTGTGAAAAGCCCACAGTGAACATCATATTTAACGGTGAAAAACTGAAAGGTTTTCCTCTAAGATCAGGAACAAAACAAAGATGCCCTCAGTATTTCTATGTAACATACTATTAGAAGTCCTATCCAGAGCAAGTAGCTAAGGAAAAAGAATAAAAGACATCTAAGTTGGAGAGGAAGAGGTAACATTATCTCTGTTCACAGATGATATGATCTTATATGTAGAAAACAAAGATTCCACAAGAAAACTGTTAGAACTAATAAACTAATTCAGCAACACTGTAGGATATAAAAATCAACATACAAAGAACAGTAGTGTTTCTATACACTAACAATGAACAATACGAAAAGGAAATTAAGAAAATAATTCCATTTATAATAGCATCATAAAGAATAAAGTATTGAGGAATAAGTCTAATTAAAGAAGTAAAAGACTTACACACTGAAAACTATAAAACAACGCTGAAAGAAATTAAAGACAGAAATCAATGGAAAGACATCCCGGATGCCTGGACTGGAAGACCTAAAGTTGTTCAGATGTCCACACCACCCAAAACAATCTACAGATTTGATGTAATCCCTATCAAAATCCCAATGGCAACTTTTGCAGAAACAGAAAAACTCATTGTAAAAATTTATATGGAGGGGCTTCCCTGGTGGTGCAGTGGTTAAGAATCCGCCTGCCAATGCAGGGGACACAGGTTTGAGGCCTGGTCTGGGAAGATCCCACATGCCATGGAGCAACTAAGCCCGTGTACCACAACTACTGAGCCCATGTGCCACAACTAGTGAAGCCTGCATGCCTAGAGCCTGTGCTCTGTAACAAGAGAAGCCACTGCAATGAGAAGCCTGCGCACCGCGACGAAGAGTAGCCCCCGCTCACCACAACTAGAGAAAGCCCACACACAGCAACAAAGGCCCAATGCAGCCAAAAATAAATAAAGTAAATAAATTTATTAAAAAAAATTCATATGGAATCTCAAGGGACCCTGAATAATCAAAACAAGTTTGAAAAAGAACTCACATTTCCTGATTTCAAAACATATTGTATAGCTATGGTAATCAAAACAGTATGGTACTGGTATCAAGACAGAAAAATAAACCAAGAGGAAAGAATAGAGATCCCAGAAATAAATCCTTGCATATATGGTCAAATGATCTTCGACAAAGGTGCCAAGGCTACATCATGGGAAAAGGACAGTGTCTTCGAAAATTAACTTAGGAAAACTTGCAAAAGAATGCAGCTGGGGGCTTCCCTGGTGGTGCAGTGGTTGAGAGTCCGCCTGCCGATGCAGGGGACACGGCTTCGTGCCCTGGTCCAGGAAGATCCCACATGCCGCAGAGCGGCTGGGCCCATGAGCCATGGCCGCTGAGCCTGAGCATCCGGAGCCTGTGCTCCGCAACGGGAGAGGTCACAACAGTGAGAGGCCCGCATACCACAAAAAAAAAAAAAAAAAAAAAGAATGCAGCTGGACCCTTATTTCATATACAAAAATTAACTCAAAAGAGATTAAAGACCTAAATGTAAAACCTGAAAGTACAATTTTCCTAGAAGAAAACAAAGGAGCAAAGCTTCACAATAGTGAACTTGGCTACTGTTTTTTGGATATAACACTAAAGCACAGTTGACAAAAGCAAAATTAACAAATGGGACTACACCAAACCTAAAAACTTTTGTGCATCAAAGGACACACTCAACAAAATGAAAAGACAACCTATGAAATGGAAGTAAGTATCTGCAAATCATATATCTGATAAGGATGTGGAGAAGTCTGAACTCTTGTGAAAGGTTGGTGGGATTGTAAAATGGTGCAACTGGTATGGAAAACAGGTTCCTAAAAAAATTGGAAATAGAACTACTGTATGATCCAGCAATCTCACTTCTTGGTATATATCCAAAAGAATTGAAAGCAGGGTCTCAAAGAGATATTTCAAAACAGCACTATTCATATAGCCAAGAAGTAGAAGCAACCCAAATCTCCATCAATGGATAAATGAATAAACAAAATGTGGTATACACACACAATGGAATATTATTCAGCCTTAAAAAAGGAAATCCTACAACATGAATTCATTTTGAGGTCATTATGTTAAGTGAAATAAGCCAGTCACAAAAAGACAAATACTGTATGATTTCACTTATCTGAGTTCTCTAAAATAGTCAAATTCGCAGAACCAGAAAATAGAATGGTAGCTACCAGAGGCTGGAGGGAGAGGGAAAAGGGGAGTTGTTGTTTAACAGGCACAGAGTTTCAGTTTTGTAAGATGATAAAGTTCTGGAGATCTGTTTCACAATAATGTGAATATACTTAACACTACTGAACTGTACCCTTAAAAATGGTTAAGATGATAAATTTTATGATAGGTGTTTTTTTGTTTGTTTTTTTTTACAATAAAAAAAGTTCAAAAAAAAAGGGCGGGGGGGGGGAGACAAGGAGAGGATGCCTTCTCTTTCAACTTTTAAATAGTTTTCTGTGGGGATCCAAGGTCTGAAATCACTTCAGTCATCTTGTCATCATCAGGGGAGTATCAGACACCCTGAAGAAGGTAAAGCAGAAAGAAAAGTCATGGGCCTTTTAGTCTATGATTCAACTGACCTTTCAGTCACTCTCACATAATAAGGACTTCTAATTACGTGACATCATAATTGTTTCTTATTGCTTAAGCCACTTGTTATGTTTTCTGTTACTTGAGACCAAAAGCATTGAACAGATGCATTACTACTGCCTCAAAATACATGGATGTTTGAAGAAGCTCCACTAGAATGTGACTTACAGAGGGCAGGGTTTTTTTGTCAGCTTTGTCCACTGGCACATAGAACAGTGCCTGACAGACAGTATGTACTCAATAAATATTTGGTAAATGAATAGAAAGAAAGTTTAGAATCCCTATTCTCCTCCATCCTCCACCTCCTACTCATCTTCCTCACAGCTCAGCTTAAATGTCACTTACACAGGGAGGCCTTCTCTGAAATCCTCAAATCTCTTCTTGCCCCCTAAAACCTTGATTAGGGCCTCCAGTTACCTGCAGTTGTTTTCCACTGTAGCACCTCTCATAGCTGTGCTTAATTACTTACTGGTGTAATTATTTGTTTAGCAGATGTCTCTCCCACTGGATAAAAAAAGGAACTGGATCTTGTTCAGGGCTGTAGCCTCAACCCAGCACAGTGCTCAGCAAGGTGCCGCACTCAAAAAAAAAGTATTTCAAAGACAGTCAAATTCTATCTTGGCTCTACACGAATACTTCAAGAATCCAATTTATACATCAGTCTTTTTGGTTCTTCAGAATATTGTCAGATGCTTACATCTAGCTCAAAGGACCAAGGAGGGTAACATTTATAAAATTCTCAATAACTTAGATGAGGGAGGGGCTTCTTCAAATTAAGACACAGCATGTGGGGGGTTTCAAAAGCCCCAAATAGTAAATAATTAGTTAAGTGAAATGTTAGAGTCCCTTATGAAATCTAAGAATAAATTTGCAACGTTTTTCTTTTAGGAACTACTTTCATCTTCTTGGTTTTGGAACACTATTCTTTGACATTGTTTGCTAAATCAGTTTTATATTCAATTCATCCCTCACTGCTTCTTTTTTTTTTTTTTTTTGCGGTACACGGGCCTCTCACTGTTGTGGCTGCTCCCGTTGCGGAGCACAGGCTCCGGACGCGCAGGCTCAGCGGCCATGGCTCACGGGCCCAGCCGCTCCGCGGCATGTGGGATCTTCCCGGACCGGGGCATGAACCCGTGTCCCCTGCCTTGGCAGGCGGACTCTCAACCACTGTGCCACCAGGGAAGCCCCCTCACTGCTTCTTTATTAAAACTGCCACACATGCCTGTAAGTGGATTTTGCCAAACAAACATACAGCCTTTTTTATTATATTGCCTATTCCGTTACCATTAATTTGTTTATAATACAAATTAATAAATTTGTATTACTAAATTATACAAGTTACTAAGAACTGTATTTGTCATTCAAATTGGTACAACACTCAGGAATCCTAAGAAATATTTTGTAAAAGAAATGGACAGGGGGAGAGAGAAAAACAAAGAAGAATGAAGTAGCCACTCAGATACCAGTTTCTACTATTTAAGGAAACATAATCCAATTTTAAGAGTGCAAGTGGCTTAGGAGCATGGTGACAAACCCCTTTTCCAGCATAGTAAATGATGGTTTTGACAACAATGTATTTTCTGTATCTGCCCAGTCCAATATGATAGCCATTAGCCATACATGCGATTATTTAAGTCTGAATGGATTAAAATAAAATATTCAGTTCCTTCATTGCACTAGTCACATTTCAAGCACTCAACAGGAACACATGGCTACTGGCTATCGTATTGAACAGTGCAGATACAGAACATTTCCATCACTGCATGGCCCTGGACAGCACGGGTCTATACGTTCCTACCAATAATTATTACCAGTGAGTGATGGAAGCATTAGGCTCACCAAGAGAAACATACAAGTAGAGAAGCAGCCATGTTATAAACATAAAAGATCTATTTCCCACCGTATTCTCTTTAGGAACAAATTTCTGAAAAATAATCCTTCCCCTGCTCTCTTTACTAAGAAATAGATTTACAGCTTTTTAAAACTTTCCTGGGTTAAATGAATGACAACCTAATCTTTTTTTCTGCTGAGTGGTCTGTGCATTGCATGCAAACTTACAGTTTGGTCTCATCAGCCTCTTTCTGCATGATTTCGAGAATCATGCGGCATGCTTCAGAGGTTCCCTCTGGGGTGGCATGGATGGTGACAGGCTTCTCTGCAGCCCCAGAGTTCTCCTTTCTATGGATGTCTACCCTGCAGGAAAAGAATCAGGAGCCATAGCACAGCGTCATCTGGGACTGGATCCTAGTCCCAAGAATGCGTCGCACTGGCCAATGTACAGCAAGGACACAGACAGACCAGGAAGTGTCATGAGCACGTTTGCAACCAATGCCATTCTCCAAGAAGGTGGCAAGCAGTGCAGGGGGTCTTGTGCCAAACCCAAATTCTCGGCAGCTCCACTGAGAAGGGAATCTTTCTTACAGGAGTGCCACTGGGCAAAGGCACCAAGGCAACGTGGTAATGAAGCCAGTTTGGTCAATGAAGTATGTTGTGTAGTCTTTCCAATGATCTTAGAAGTGAAGAGTAAAGTGAGCGGGATAATACTGCACGTTGGCACAGTGCCGGTCTCTGAACTGATTGCAGCTTTTAAAAGCCATATGTTAATCCAACTCCACCAAATTCAAGCAAGCTTTATGTATCTGAGTATGGACAGAAAACAGAGGCATGCCCTTTCTCTGCCTAAGTTTTTGGTTTCCTTGCCACCGGCAGCCTGCCTTCTTCCAGGCTCTTAAAAACTAATGGCTCAAAAGCTTGATGACTTTATCAGACTTCTTTGGGTACTTGTGGCTCTATTTGTTTTTAACTTTCAAAATCACATAATTGATTGTATCCTTTTTTACTCTGGCTGTCAGAAAGCCCAAATCCAAGTCTCTGGCCTATTTCTAAAAAAATGGGCACACACTTTGAGAACTAACTCACTTGTATTTAAACTTGCTGCATTTTTTTAAATGCTTTTTTTTTAGTTACTTTATTTTATTTTTTGGACACACTGCACGGCATGCGGGATCTTAGTTCCCCTACCAGGGATTGAACCCAGCGCCCCCTGCAATGGAAGCGTGGAGTCTTAACCACTGGACCGCCAGGGAAGTCCCTAACCTTGCTGCATTTATAAAGCCACTTTAAATAATCTTTGGAACAAAAAGACATACAAATAAAAATCACTTTCTCAGTGAAGAAAACTTGGGAAAAAAGGGGACTGATTTTAAAATAAAGGAAACACCACATAGTATTTGCCCCCTGTACTATCTCATCATTTCACTCCTATGATTTTAAACTCTGGGACTCATATAAGTGTCCATTATTTGGAAGTAACTCATTCACTTTGCAGAAAACAGTATTTTCTCTTTCAGGTTACAAGACACTCAATATCCTGAATAAAATGCACTAGGCATGTAAATAACAAATATTTGTCAGTAATTTGGTGCTTTGTAATTTAAGTGCTTTGTAATTTCCTTCAATCTGCCTGACTGTCCTAATTCTCACAATACTCCTGGCTTACAGAAGAAGCAATTGGTGCTCAGAGACCTGAACATTTTTTCTAAGATCATATAGCTATTAAGTGGTAAAACTTGAACAAGGGTCTTTGTTTTCAAGACCTGTGCTTTGTTCATTACATCATGCTGTGGTCTTATGAACACACAAAACTCAGCAACCTCACAAGTCACTTTATCCACTACAATTCCTACTACCAATTCAGTCTCCTTAAACAGAAAACTAAACATAAGACTAATGTACTTTATTTATTGCTCAATGTAACAGTGACTCACCCATTTCCTTTATGTAGCTATTTGCGAGACTCCCTAGGTGGTCTCAAAGAATGACTACCACCCAGGGCTCTGACGCAGGAGAGGAGGCAAGAGCTAAGATACGCGGGTTCTAGGGTCCCGTAAAGTTCAGCCCCATACCTCTGTTGTTTTAAAAACATGTAGATGTATTCACAGGTATCAGATAGCTTATGAGAACAATTCTTGACTGTGAGGTCATTAGTACCTTGTTTATGAACTATTAGTGTTTCAGGGTATGACCTTTAGGTCACTGGCATGAAAGCTCATTAAAGCCCCTGGGCTTTGTGTTAGTCTGTTAGTAGTTCCATTTAAAGAAGCCATAGTCCCATACAGCACAGCCCCCCGCTGCTGATGCAAGCAATAGCAACCTGGGAATGGCCGGGACCCACCAGCACTCAGGGGACCCCTCAGAAGGAAGCAAAGGAAGCCCCGGAGGCACGTACCGGGACTGGGTCTGCTTAGTGATGTTCTTTATGGTCAAGCCCTCCTTTCCGATGATGGCACCAACAAACTGGGTGGGGACCAGGATCCGCAGCGGGAAATCAATCTGTCTGGCCTGAGAAGAGCCCCCAGGGGCATGGCCTTGCTCCCGGGAAGAGTGGTCCCCACGCTGGGCTCGCTGAGGGGGCGAAGGGGAGCTCACCTCTTCATCCGGGATGTAGGAAATCTTGAAGGAGTAGTTCTCAAACTGATGCCCGCTTAGCTTCTCGATGGCTCTGAAATGCAGCAGGGGCAAGTGAGCTTTGTTAGAGAACAGTGTTGGAGAAGACCCCCCAGGGTCAATGGACCGGTTCATTCACTCTCCTTTACTAGTTGCCTACGTGAGTGCCGTCCTCGGCACTAAGGATGCAGCGGTGAGCAAGACACGTGCCGTCTCTGCTCCCTCAGGGCTTGTGGTTAACAAATTAAACACGTAATTACAACGTGCAGGCCTGGTCAGACTTGATATACAATGTGCCAGTCTGCTTTTTTTCACCACTCAAGGCTGTATCCCCATCATCAAAAACTCTTTGTAAAATATTGGCATAAAATTGTCCTTTTTTAAAAATTTTAATTGTAATACAGTTATTACTGAAAATTCAGAAGTAGATAAGCACAAATAAGAAAAACATCCTAGCCCATCCTATAGCTTTCTTAAATATAAATATATTTTTATGTATACAAATGGATTAATACCATACATACTACTTTATAACCTTTAAAAACAGTTAATACTCTAAACAGTTTTCCAAATGATTAAATACCCTGCAATTTAGTTTTTACTGGCTGTTTCACATTCTATTGATTTGCCATCATTTTTGCAACTGATTCTCTATTGTTTTTTATATACATATATATATAAATGTTTCTAATCTTTTACTACTGCATACAGTATTGTCATGGGCATCTTTGCAACTACAACTTTGCAAACAGGACGACAAATTCCTAATGGAATTGCTGGGTCAGAGAGTAGGCAGAATTCTAACATTTTAAGTCATTATTGCTCAGTATCCTTCTGGAAAGGTTTCAACATGTACTATCCCATAGCAGTTAAGAGAGCACTTGTTTCCTTGAATCCTCAGAAGTACAAAGTATTATGATTTTAAAAGACTTATCAATTTGATAAATCCCACTGTTGCATCTTAAAAACTATACATGAAGTGCAACCATTTTTTCACGTGTCTTTGGCAGCATGTGAAAAAATGAACCCTCTTCTACAAGGTTATTGTTTAGGGTTTACGAATTTATTACAAAGCAGCACTTTTTGAATTCAATAAAAGCAACAAAGTAATATCATGTACAGAGGGCCTACCTAAGTAGCAGATGGACAAGAACTGTAAAGGTTCAGTTGTTGGTATATGTATCCTGCTTACATACGTGTGCAAAAGTCAACAGCAAATGACTACTGCCTTCTTCAATGCAACATTAACATTTTGAAAACCAGTGGTATGAGAATGGGTTAACCATGTATTCATGGGTGTGGCAACCTTGAAAAAGAAATAAAAGTATAATCCTGGGACATGTAACCAATACAGATGTTATGCCACATGTGACCATAATTCTAGTTACAGTGACCTGACAGGCACTTCATGGACCCTCTACAAAAAGGAACTTGTTTTTGTTGTTGTTGTTTTTTAAAAAAATTCAGTCCCATGTGTGTTAACAGCCAAGCTCACAATTAACCAACACTGAAGAAATGTAGCCATGAGTGGGATTAGGAGGTGAATGTGAGTAGGAAAAAGAACCTGAGCCAGGTGCTCTTTGATGAACCACTCCTAGATGACAATGTTCCCTTAGGCTGATGTCACTAAGGTGGATCCCTCTTTTAATATTCATAGAGGGAAAATGAGGTTTCAGCATCCATTCAATGAGTTTGGACAGAAGTGGGCTTGGGCTTCTTCCTCATGGTGCATGGAGGAAGCTCCAGGTGGAAGTGGCCATCAAAGCAGACTCTAGTGGACACAATGTCACAGACGTGGTGCCCTCTATTCCTGACTATATCAAGATGCAGCTCCCACCTCGGTTTTGATGCCAAGGCTCAACATTTTTCAAGATAAAAATCTCTGTACAATCAACAAACAGACACTCTGGTATAAATGCCCTGGGGCTCCACTGATGTGTCAAAGTTCTGCATCTTTTCAGAAAAGGTTTATAAATACAGGACTCAATGGAATTCAAAGACAAGCTCCACTCCCCCCCCACGCCCAAATTTGAAGGGAAATAAGCCCAAATCCACTTACGTTTTTGCTTCTTCTCTTGTTGCATATGTGACGTTGACAACGGCAGTTTCTGTGTCTGTGTTGACTAGGAAAGAAGCAAAAACTACATTGTCATAGAAAAAAAAAAGCTGCCACCCTCTGGCTAATGTAAATAAACTTATTTAGAGAAAAATGCACAAAAAAACGTCACTGCCCTATCTCTTAGAGTTACTTGAATCTCTATCTTTATTCATGCGCGTTCATAGGAATTTGTAATCAACTGTATATACACATTTGTAATCCATTGTATATACAACTCAAAACTACATTTTCACTAATTTTATCAACACTTTTGCACATGTATATGTATATGCACATTTTCTTTGGATTTTTCATTTTTAATGCCTTCATAAAATTGCAGCAAATAAATGTGCCATGACTTTTGCCTAACCATTCCTTAATTGTTGACAAATGGGTTATTCCCAGTATTTGCTATTCTGACTAGTGTTGATAAAAATCACCACTGTTGCAAATATCACTTGATTTGTGTTCTTCTGAATTATTTTTTTTTAGGGTAATTTAGAAAGAAAATAATTGGTAAAAGAACATAATGCTTTTTAATGATTGTTTTCAGATTATTCTCCTAAAAGTTTGTATCAATTTATTGTACCACTATGAGTTTTGTTATAATTTGCATTTATTTAAAAATAACTGGATATATGTATAAAATAATAAGAAAGTATTTTAATTTTAATTCTTCATTCATGGATAAGGTTGAACTATTACTATTTTTGTTCCCCTCTGATAGACCTCCTTGACTGACTGTGTGAGTTAAATCTAGTAACTGTGTACAATGAATAAAGAAAGTTGACAATTCCAACCCACTTGACTGAAGAGAACACATAAATTCTAAGAGTGGTTAATAAGGGGTCACTCTTGTGAGTTGCTTTATCTTGATTCATAATTGCTTGCCTCTTCTTCCAAAGTCAGACATAAAAAATGAATTCAAACAGCAAGACAAAACTTTCTCAATCTAAGTCAGTAAACTTAAACCAAAAATACTGGTTTCCCCAAAACCAGTAAACATAACTAAATCACATCCTCCCCCATTAAAACATTTAAGCTATTGGGAGACTTGGAATTAACAACATTAAGGTGAGGATAATTCAAGAAAACCACAGTAGAGGTGCTTTTCAAAATAATAATAAAACCCTATAGCGCAGGGATCCTTAATCTTTTTTTATTATTATTTTTTTTTGCGGTACACGGGCCTCTCACTGTTGTGGCCTCTCCCGTGGTGGAGCACAGGCTCCGGACGCGCAGGCCCTGTGGCCATGGCTTACAGGCCTAGCCGCTCCGCGGCATGTGGGATCTTCCCAGACTGGGGCACGAACCTGTGGTCCCCTGCATCGGCAGGCGAACTCTCAACCACTGCGCCACCAGGGAAGCCCTTTAATCTTTTTTTAAAAAAACATTTATTTATTTATTTATTTGGCTGTGCTGGGTCTTAGCTGCGGCATGCAGGATCTTCGTTGTTGCATGCAGGCTCTTTGTTGAGGCACGGGGGATCTAGTTCCCTGACCACGGATCGAACTCAGGCCCCCTGCATTGGGAGCCTGGAGTCTTATCCACTGGACCACCAGGGAAGTCCTGGGATTCTTAATCTTGAATCCATGTTAGAGCTTCAGGAATTCTTTACTCACCCTCCCCACTTCCCTGCAAATATTCAAAATTGTGGGTACGTGGATTTTTCTGGCTTATAATTTCCATATGATTCTCAAAAAGGTTAAAGACCACTGTTATCCAATAACTTCAAAGTAGCTGCAGCCCTTATGGGGAGGGGAGGCATAATCCTCAGGAGGGAACTGCCACTGAGATTTACGTGTCACCGGTGCTGAGCCCAGCCCTTGCCTTGGCCTGGGGGTATTCGTTTTGCTCTCTAATACACAGAGAGGTCCTCATAGTGCAAAATAGAGAATGTGCAGCCCACAACCATCCTCTTTCGGTGCTGACACACTGAATGCTACGAGGCCTCATATCTGCACTTCGTAGTGCTACAGATGAGGTTGAAGACTCCAAAACGGGAGGAAGGCTGGCTTTGAACCTCCCGAATAAAGCTATCCACTAGAAGTCTCAGATTCTCAGATTTTGTTCTACTCCTTAGTCATATTCTTTGTTCTTGAAAGACATCTGTCTTCAGGAAATCAGACCTGTGATTCTGGGAAAAACTGAGCTCCATTGAAATACTTTATTTCATTGGACATGAAAGCTCTCCTTAAAATCCTACTGAAAATGTTTTCCTGCTGAATCAGGAATCACCTATGAAACAGAACAAAACAACACCCCAGTACTTCTATCCCGTAGCTGTGAGGCAGCTAGAAACTGGGTGCTCTCAGGGCACAGGTGCCATTGGAGCTGTGAACTGCCCCCAGGGACCTGGAGTATTTCTTCTTTGCATGGCACTGTCCTAAGTTTAATAACATGGTCTTAGTTAGTAACTTCTACAGGTTCATGTCTGGAAGGTCATCCTGCCTACTAAATCCATTCCTTATTAGAATGTCTTCTTTTCCATTTGAGGGAAATAACAAGAACTGAGAAAACAGAATCCTTGTAAATCATGTCTTCCTTCTGAGCTCTTTCCCTTCACCTTTGGGTATGGGCAGTCAGCAGTATGAAACTGCCTAATAATATTTTTAATATTCAGGAGTGGAGAGCATCTGAATAACTACTGCTTTAAAACTATTATATTAATTATACTGGCGGATAGAACAGACTGCATATGAGAAAATGGATTCTCTGTGATTTTTCCTAAGTGAACTTTAACCATTATGTATGACTCCACTGTCTGTAAATATTTATTCAGGTTCTCTCTGGGTGCCCCAACTATTCAGTGATACAGGAAGGGTAAATTTATTCTCCCCATTATACACATGTGGAAACTGAGCCAATAAGGTTAAGTGACTTTTACAAGGGCTCACAGTCAGTAAGTGACTGAATTCATAGTCTGCTTTCTAGGTCAGTGCAAAAATAATCTTTATCACATGTTACTGCCTGTCCTATCAGGAGCTTAGAATCTACTTTTCAGGGACTCTTAAATAGCTACATAAGATATCAGCTGAGGTACCCTTTTTTTTTTTTCTTTAAAAATCATAGCACTTCATGTTTTAGAAGACAAAAATAAGGGCGGCAGGAAAAAGAATATATGTTTTCTGGGGATTTACAGCATTGTTCCTAAGACAGAGGCTCTCAAATGAGTACACACAAAAATCACTTGGGGGTGCTTGTTGAACATACAGATTCATGACTTCTTCCCCCGTAGTCTTAATTTGTAGGTCTGTCTACGGTGAGCCCTAGGAATCTGCATTTTCCCAAGCACTCCAGGCGATCTGGGGTAGGAGTCCTACACCTTGAGAAACACTCAGCGCAAGATATTAGGGATATGTTATTCTTAACCAGGAAGAGGAAAGCTGTAATAGTGTAAATCCAGTTACTTCCAAGTGAATTAAGCTTCCCCCACCCTGACAGCATTTGTCCGGTGCTTGAGTACATTAAAGAGTATAAGAAAAATAGCCTGAAAACCATTCTTTGAAAAAATCGATATAGACGGATATAGACATCTCTCACATACAGATATACAAACATACACTCTAGGAAGCTTGCTTCAAAGGAATTTGAACTTATTATTTGTCCTTGGATTTGACCCGACCTATAAGAAATAACAGGTAACATCCCTCTCAAAATTCAATAGGCTAATTTCGTCACTTATTACCTTGTTCGACATTCTCCACTGTCCCATACTGAGCCAAAAGTCCATCCAACACCTGAAAAAGAAGCTTTGCTGTCAGAATTTCAGGTCTTCCATAAAAGCAGCTAGAACTGAATAAATGTACAAGACTTTCATGTGCTTATTGGCTCTCAAGTAATCTGTTCACTGAGGAAACACAGCAGAGCTTCGAAGTCTTAGTAATTGTTAACAATCACGTTCATCATGATGGTTGGAACCCACTTGCTGCTTTTGAAATGAGACGCAGAATAATGTACAAAGATCACTTCTCCTTTCTGGAAGATTTAACCTTCTTCCTTCAGTTTTCCTTTAGGGATCTCCTTATTTTACAAAGTAATGAGATATGTATATGTTCAAAATTTTCCACAATGAAAATTTTTTTTCTTAAAGGAATAAAAACATTAGACAAAACATTCTGTTTCCTTTAAGGCTATTTTGATTTTGTTTGGGTTGGGGAACATGGGGCAGTATGTTTTCAATAATGCAGTAAAGCCACTCCTCATATTCTAGCTTATTTTATTTCAAGGTAACAATCTTGTAAGAAGTTTTACAACTCCGAAAATATGTCTTAACTGTTATTCATAGCAACTAATTCAAAATAAACAAAAAACTTGCTCAAACTAACAAAGAACCTTCTATTCTTATGGGTTTTCCATTTATTTTATTTTTCCCCAAATCGTAATTTAGAAAGGTAAAAATCTTTTATAAAATCATGGGATAAAAATCACAAGCAAGGTATGTATTTTGTTTCACAGTTTGTCTGTTGATGCTTGGTTTCTGAGAAGACAGAACATAAGGGATCAAAGTGCACATCCTGCACAACGAAAGGGACAAATCTGACCCCAAACTCAGGGCAGATCATGCACATTAGGGGCACTGAAGAAGGGAAAGTCTGAGGACCTCTAATTCCTAAATGTGAAAGGGAACTATAAAAAAGGGAGAAAATCCCTTATTAACCCATTAAAAAATAAAATGAGGAAAGAAAGCAGGAAGATAATAAATATAGAAATGACATTGGCCTACCTCCCACTGCAGGTGAGGAGGGATGTTTCGAATCTGAATTTTCCTGCTCCTGTAAAAGATAAAAGCACAGACACAACAAACAGGTTTAAGACCACAGTTTGAGTTTACTTTCTCACTATGTTCACCAAGACACCAGCAAGGGATTTTGATTGTGAATCAAGAACATCTTGTTTTAAGCCATTCGTCAATTTCTCCCTTTATGTCTGTTAGTATTTGCTTTATATATTTTAGGTGCTTCTATATTGGGAGCCTAAATGTTAATGAGTGCAATATCCTCTTCTTGTATTGATCCCTTTATCATTATATAATGCCCTACTGTATAGCACAGAGAATTACACCCAACATTTTGTAATAAGCTATAATGGAATACAATCTGCAAAAAAAAAAACCACACACACACAAAAAATGAATGACTATGCTGTACACCTGAAACTAATGTAATATTGTAAATCAATTATACTTCAATTTAAAAATTAAAAGAAGAAAAAAAAAGAGCAGCTTGTTTTAAAACTTTCAATTAGGGACTTCCCTGGTGGCACAGTGGTTAAGAATCCGCCTGCCAATGCAGGGGACACGGGTTCAATCCCTGGTCTGGGAAGATCCCACATGCTACGGAGCAACTAAGTCCATGCACCACAACTACTGAGCCCACGTGCTGCAACTGCTGAACCTGTGTGCTGCAACTACTGAAGCTCGTGCTCGGCCTAGAGCCTGTGCTCCGCAACAAGAGACGCCACTGCAATGAGAAGCCTGCGCACCACAATGAAGAGTAGCCCCCGCTCGCTGCAACTAGAGAAAGCCCGCGCGCAGCAATGAAGACCCAATGCAGCCAAATAATAAAAAAAATAAATAAAACAAAACACAGCTGTTTTAAACAAATAAATAAAACTTTCAATTACTTTGAGGAAAAAAATAAAGAACAAACCCAAGAAGTCTGAACAAGCTAAAGAAACAGGTTAGTTAGATGCAAATCTGCCTTTTCAATTTCCTACCAAAATAGTTAGAATTTAAATTGCCACACATGTTCTAATTATAGAATTATTCCCTTCCTCCTCAACATACATAGTCCTGCAAGTGACCCTACCCCAAAAGGTACCTAGGCTCAAACATGAGAGATGGAATACATACACAGTAGGTTTAAAGAGGATCTTACCTAACAATGCAGAACTTCCTTTTCAAAAATTATTTTTATTTCTAATAGGTAATACAGTCCTAATTCAAAAATCAGGACACTTTAAAGAGGTATTCCATGAAAAGTCTTACTCGTTGCTTGTGTAGCCTTCGGTTCCTTTATGCAAATACTAGTAAATACAAATATACAATCCTATTTTCACCTTTTCTTATAGAAATATTTGCATATTCTGCACACTCACTGAATCTTGTTTTTTTCACCTAACAGTAATGTCCTGAAGATCTTTCTACATTGGCAGCTAGAGAACATCCTCATTCTATTTTACACTACTCGGATGTACCAAATATCCATCCCCTATTGATGGATATGTGGGCCTTCTCCTGCCTTTTTATTCAGAAGATTTTTCTTTTTTTCTAAGATATCTGATAACTTTGAGTGATTTAGATCATGTCTTGTTTTTACTTAAGCGTTAAAATTAGATAGAAAGAAGAATAGAAATACGAAGATAAGAATTTTTCTATCTTTGGAGAATATGTTAGATCCCAGAAAGAAAACACAAATCAGCATTTAAATATTAGAAGAGGTCATTTCAATGGAAGGGCTTGGCACTGAAATCCCATAAATATCGCCTTTGGGGGTTGCAAGAGAAGAGATGTGGTGGCCAAAGTGCAGCCCCATTACTTTTCCTTTCCTTCTTGTGTAAGAGGTATCAAATAGTTGCTATATGCAGCCACACATTTCTCCATGGCTTTAATCTGGGCAATAGCCACAGAAAGAAATGTTACAATTCATGCAGAGAGGAAAAAGGAGAGAGACAGAGAAGTACACAGACAGGGGAAACAACAAGCAAATAATGAAGGAACTGAGGGGCTCCTGTTTCCTCTGATCTTTTTTTTTAAATTAAGGGGGACCCCATCCCTCTGTTCTAGATCCCATATACTACTTCTGTCTTGTTTTATTTTTAAAAAAGAGAACGCATTCATGCTTTACCAGAGCTGCCTAAATGACTATACAAGCCATTCTGTAGAACCTCTAATCTTGTGTCAGGATAGGAAGGCGAAAAAAGAACCAGGAACTAATGTCTGCTTCTGTGCTATGAAGGCTCATTCCTGACACTGCCTTTGGCAAGACTTCATAATAAAACTGCTGACACCATCCCATACAGTGGCTACATGGAATGCTCCACAAAGGATGTCACAAGCCTAACTATTTATAGAAAAGGCATCATAATTTACAAGAAAATTGCATATTTCTAAAGAAGAATATTTTTGTTATCTCCAAGTATAAATAAACATTGACTACAACTGCTAAGCAAGAACTTATTGATAGAAATCCTATGGGAAGAAACTTCTGCATAGACACTAAGATTTGAATAGAGGAAGATACTGTTGCATTGTTATGACAAAGAATGCAAATAATCTAAATATCCACAAGCAGGGAGATGAATAAGTAAATCATAGTAGAGTCATAATACTGAACATTATACAGCTGTTAAAAAGAATGAAGTAGGGCTTCCCTGGTGGCGCAGTGGTTGAGAGTCCGCCTGCCGATGCAGGGGACGCGGGTTCGCGCCCCGGTCCGGGAAGATCCCACATGCCGTGGAGCGGCTGGGCCCATGAGCCATGCCGCTGAGCCTGCGCGTCCGGAGCCTGTGCTCCGTAACGGGAGAGGCCACAACAGTGAGAGGCCCGCATACCGCAAAAAAAAAAAAAGAATGAAGTAGACATGTATCCACGGTCATAGGACACTCTTCAAGGCATAATGTTATAAGATGAGCGCTAATTACAGATTAGGTTTGATCTGTTTTTTAAGAGCACAAAACAAAACTATATGTCATTAAGTGTATATATATGTAAATGCACAGAAAAAGGTAGCTACAAACATTTGGTTGGTAAAACGGGACATGTACTTTTTATTTTAGCTGCTTCTGTCTTGCTTGCTTTTTAAAAAAAATGACATGTTCATGTCTCACTTACTTTAAAAAATTAACACTTAAAACTCCTACCAGGGCTGCTTTCATGAATCGAAAAGATTCATTTCTTTAAAGTATCCTGGAACCCGCTTTTAAAAAAAAGAGAAAACCCTCTTATTTTCTCGATAATTATCAACAGGTTAGGTATCCTTCTTGAAATCTTATTTAACGAAGTATTAATTTGTTTGGCAAACCCCTTTGTTCACAGGGTGTAAATAATAAAACTCTGCCCAGTCCAGATGATCCCGAATCCTAACTGAATGGGTCTAAAACAATGATGCTTCCCTGTAATATCTGGTGTGAGGACTGCACATCAGGCAATCAGTTGAGTAACTGGAACGTTCGTTAAGCAGGATTCTCTAACAAGCTAGTGTGTCGCATCTCTAATTTTAGAACAGGATTTTAACCCAGGAACGAAATTTTAACCCAGAAACGAAAAGGGGAAATGGAGATCACTGCAGTAGAACCCATTCAACTGGAGTTCAGTCAGGTCATCTGGGAGAACATCCTGAGAGACTGTCTTTCAGGATCAGGAGTGACCAGGATCTTTGGGATCTGCTAACTTCCATGACATCGTCTGGACACTGTGCCTGCTTGTCAGGGCACCCAAGATGCCCAACCCCTTTTTCCCTGGGAGGGATGTCTGTGCGCTCTTCAAAACCCAGCTCATACTTGCAGACAATTCCAGGGCATCTCCAAAAAAGAGTTGTTTCTGTGCACTCACTCTTAAGTTTTTATAACAGCTCCCTCTTTGCTATAATCACTTATCTGCTGGCGCTGATCCTGTCCTCACTGGATTGGAAATTTCCTCAAGGACAGGCTTCTTGTTTACTAGTCTCCTGTCCAGCAAGAGGCCAAGCACATAGCAGAAGAGGAGAACATGGAACTCTGGGGTCTGGGAAAAGCACTGCTATTTCTGGCTGTTGTCTGTTTATGAGGCGGACCTTCTGGACCCTACCTGGGAGGGCACAGGCTGTCCTTTTCTCCTTTGCCAGGTACTAAAGGGGAGAGGGAAGACTTCTTTCCCCTCTTTCCTTTAGAGAAGAAACCCAGTGCTCAGCTCAGTCTCGAACAACAAATGTGGATCTTTCTCCCTTTGAAATCCATAAAAGTGTGCCCTGCTTGCAAACAAGCCCAATTTACACAATAACTTAGGAAAGTGATTGGTTTTAAGAAAATAGTTCTTCGTTCCTTAAAAAAAAAAAAAAGAATAACCTCACCGTTCCTTTAGTTTAAAAAAGAAATCAAGCTTCTCTAAAAATACATAATTGACATTTCTCATCCTCTCCACCCAGAACCATTACAGCCAGCTCCTAGCTGGCCTGCCGTCTGTCTTACTTTCCCCTCCTCTCCCATCCTTCCCACACTTAGTGACTTTCTAAAACACAAATATGACTGGTTGCTTCTGCCTTCTTTGAATGACTCCCTGTCACCACATCCAAATTCCCATTCATGACCCTGTTACTGTCCCGTTCCCCATCTCTTTATCTTTAAACCCTCTTGCCCCAGCAACTGCTCTAAACTTTGGGCTCTTACCCTTCCATCCAAAATAATTTGTCACACCTGTAGTCTATATGCGTGCCAGGTCTGAGCCTTCAACATGCTCAGTCCACCTTAAAAACAAGAGTAAACAAAGGCAGTAAGGAACATGATTTTGATTTTAAAAAAATTTTAACTGAAAACAGAATAAGACCTGCAGTCAAGCTATTAATATAGACACACAGGTTCTCTCCCCAAGGCTCTGGGATTCAGGAACTCAGAATTTCCCACTTTCATATTCAAGTAAGTGTGTTCAGTGGAAAAGAGCACGTATTTCAGTCTCTACACATCCAGGAAAAGAATAATATAGCCCAACAGCTATTCTGCTTGGCTGAGGAACTGGCCATTTTGATGGATTCTATATTCTGGTTAATTGGTGACAACGGTATACACATGTAGACTATCAAATCTTAACTACAAACAAAAAAAACTTAACCACAGCTCACCTAAGGCTCTTCAACGTGTAAGTGCCTCAGGGTACTTTTCATGAATATGTTATTATCTTTGTACTGTAGATGCCCAGAGGAAGTGGAAAGCTCTGAGTGAACTTCAGATAAAACTAGATGTCCACTGTTATGAATTTCAAGGACCTGGCAGAAGTTATTGTGTATGGTAGAATCTGTTGCTTAAAATATCTGGGCAATCAGCTGGGGAAGTAAAATCATATTTAATTGTCAAGGAATCTCTTATTTTGAAGAATCACCCCACATCTGTGTGTGTGTGTGTGTGTGTGTGTGTGTGTGTGTGTGTGTGTATGTGTGTGTGTGTGTGTGTGTGTGTGTGTGTGTGTGTGTGTGTGAAACGCCTGTTTGCTTGTGAGGTGGATAATGCCATCGTTTTAATTAACCACAAGTCTGAACTCTAGCCCAGGCACTGACCATGCTGGGGGCCTGAGTAGGGAAGACTTAACATATATTGTGGACTCCCACCTCATAGGATCTCAGATTCCATTTGAAAATTAGGCAAGCTAAGGATCAGAAGATGTCCGGGAAAACTGTGGGCAAGAGAAGCAACAGAGGAAGCAAAAGGATCCTATAAGAGAGTCCTTTGGGGTTCAGTGAGAGATCCTACCCAACTAGGTCCCATCTGTTTCCATAGCAATTTTGAGCTCCATCAGATGACACTGTGGTTTTATTCTTGCAAGGAAATCAAACCACCATGGAATGTACATTATCTAGAGGTAGGTGTGCTAACCGACTCCAAGGGCAGTGGCAGAGCCAAGGCTGAAACCACCAGAGCTCTTGGCCATGCCCACTCCTCTAGTGCTATAATCAGATTCCCCTGCATCCCATGTCCTCATTAGTAAGTGTCTGAGGCACTTTCTCTCTTTCCCATTCCTCATTAGTTCTAAAAGTTCCCCTTAAAACTTCTGGACATTCTGTACAAGGGACATCCTGTGCTAGGACCTAGGGCTAGCAATGAATCAGGGAAGCAGATGAATCACCAGTGATAGCCTCGGCCAATCTTCTATTCAGCACTCAGCTGCCTTTTACAGTAATCCCCTCCCCCACCCGCCTCTCATTCTTTCTCTCCTTTCTCTCACACACATACACACAGAGGACACAGGGCATGACTTAATCAGTGAAACTAACTGTTGTCACTTTGTTACAAAATTATTAAGAACTGCATCTGCCGCTATGGAATCTAAAATAAATGTATTATAACAGTTATTAGAAAACCAAATGCTTTCCACATAAAAACTGTTGAAAAGTGGGGCTTCCCTGGTGGCACAGTGGTTGAGAGTCCGCCTGCCGATGCAGGGGACATGGGCTCGTGCCCCGGTCCAGCTGCGAAGCGGCTGGGCCCATGAGCCGTGGCCGCTGAGCCTGCGCGTCTGGAGCCTGTGCATCTGGAGCCTGTGCTCCGCAATGGGAGAGGCCCGCGTACCGCAAAAAAAAAAAAATGTTGAAAAGTGAAAAAGAGGTTTGGGGTTTTTTATAAGGAGAAAAACATGTGATCAGAGTAAAGTCCTTGTGAATATTAGCAGTGTTATGGGCCAAATCATATAAGGATTAAATCAGATATTATTGTGGTGCCCTGTTGCAAAGGGTTTGAGCCAGGAGAACTGTAGTTATGAACTCAGTAAATTCCCTTGCTCTATAAACTCAGGTCCGCAAAACCATAAACCCCCAAGTGGCCTGAACACACTCATGCTTCATGAGAATTCAGAGACAGGACCTCTTGAAAGTCTACTGCTTGAATATCACAGAAAAGAAATCAGTGAATATGATAAAGCAATAGTCTGAGACTTTGTAACTTACTCATTTACCTCCGAGCCCCTCTCAAAGAGGCCTTGACTTTTTAAGAGGTTGCCAACACAATTCCAGACTTCCCTCTTGAGGAAAACATCAGGAATTCTTAATTGTTCTTGAAAGAGGTAGAAGGAGAAAAGTAATTAGATAATGATGAGATGTTCATGAGAAGACAGGTCAGGCTGCTCCACCTGGGCAAGATGGTGAAGGAGTTTCCCTAGTGGGTCAGGTACAATGAGTACAATTTGCATTAAATGACCATTGAGTTTCATTCCAACTGCAGGATTCTACAAACCCTTTAGAAGGGTTAAAATCATCTCCTGTTAAAAGGAATCAGTATGCTCGACTGTAGGTTGAAACCACCATACACTGTTCTAGTAAAGTAGATAATCACATTCCTCAGATATTCAATATTTTAGCTCTTTAAAAAGGAAGTCAATATCTAAAATTTCTCTTTTTTGATTCGTATTCAGTTTTTAGTGAAGGGGGCTCCTTTTACTGAAGTAGTGGTAAATAGAAATATTTGAACTGAAGGAACACTAAAAAAATCTAAATAATTATTCAGGGAAAATATTTTTCTTTGTCAAACACATCTTCAGTATTTTAAAATAAAGCAAAAAAAAAACCTGACATAGGAAAACCGTGACCAGTCTTACCAAGGTTTGTGTACAATTTCCTACAGATAACACCATCTTTCCCATCTACCATACTACTCGTTAACTCATTTTGTGACAAGAGAGAATGAAATACAGTTTTAGCTCTAGCTTTACCAGAATTTCTCCATGGGCTTCATTGAACACTATTTCTTTCTCATCCTTCAAGTTATTTTATTTGATGAGTTTATTAATGTTTCAGAGAGACACCCAACACATTCATCACACTGTTTCTAGCAGGAAGCTTTCCCCAAGCCACCACTATTATTTACATTAATGGGTGCTAAGCATCCCATTTAAGCCTTACCACTCCCCTATGAAGGAAGGATTGTTATCCTCACTTTCAGATAAGTAAACTGAGGTACTGATGAATCCCCTGTCCAGTCTCACAGCTGGGAGCAATATTTTTGACCGCGGTCTACAAGTTTAAATCTTTGCTCTTAAAATGTCACTCGAATTGTCATGTCAAGTCACCGACAAAATTTACATTTCATGTATATACTTCAGTTCAATGAATTTTGGACAAGATGTACCACCTCAGGCAAATGCTAGGAAAATGAGTCTTAGGAATAGATTTCCAGGTTTTCCCTCTCACTGTCAACCTCATTGTAGACTCTGACCAAAAACATCTCTCCCAGGAAGGGTTATTTTGGAAATTTCACTATAGTGGTTCACCCTTTGCTCCTCAGAAGATTTATTTAATATAAATGCCCTTCAGAGAGGGCAATAAAGGTATTAATTAGTGAACTCCTTCACAGGGTCAGCTGACTCCTGACTCCTGGTTGACAGCTCTCCTGGCCCAGGACTGGGAGCTGTGCCTGCCTGTGAGCCTAATAAGCCTTTGCTCATCATCACTGGCCCCAGTCAGCACTGTGCTGAATCTCATGGGGCAGGATAGAGTTTGAGAACCCTCCCCAAAATATGGGTTGCTGAATGGAGAAGGGTGGGGTGAATCCCAGACAGGAGACAAAGTTCTCAGAAGGAAAGGACATTCAAGTGTGCCTGAGTACAAACAGGCATTTGGATTCAGGAGGGTGGGATCTTGAGAGGTAAGGCTGAGTTTCTGTGAGTGAAAGATCTCAAAGTCAGCTTCCAGCTTTTCAAGATCTGAACCATGTAAGAATTGAAAGCATTTTATTGTGCTGTGATGAAGGTGCCAGTTAACAAAACCAAACTGCGTTTCTCTTCTTTTTTTTAAAATTTATTTATTTATTTTTGGCTGCATTGGGTCTTCGTTGCTGCGCGCAGGCTTTCTCTAGTTGCAGCGAGTGGGGGCTACTCTTCATTGTGGTGCGTGGGCTTCTCATTGTGGTGGTTTCTCTTGTTGCAGAGCCTGGGCTCTAGGCGCATGGGCTTCAGTAGTTGTGGCATGTGGGCTCAGTAGTTGTGGCTCGTGGGCTCTAGAGCGCAGGCTCAGTAGTTGTGGTGCACAGGCTTAGTTGTTCTGCGGCATGTGGGATCTTCCCAGACCAGGGCTCAAACCCGTGTCCCCTGCATTGGCAGGCGGATTCTTAACCACTGCGCCACCAGGGAAGCCGCAAACTGTGTTTCTAATGAAGTGATTACCCGTATAAGGCCCTCAATTCATTATCTGTAATTAAGACTAACCAGGGTAAAAACAAATATTTACACATCATATTTTGAGCCCTGATAAAAACATATATAAACTTGATGCAACACAAGTTACAATTTGAGTACATAAATGTTTTACTTGTGTGGTGCAGGGTAAATACAAAACCATCTTTATAAAGGAAAATGAAGCCACATGCCTCGTCACCAACAACTGTGCCATCCTTTCAGCATCTCTCCAATTCATTTTCAAATAATTGTTTTCTTGAGTTCTCCAAACAGCACTCAACTCTGTCCTTTTCCTTTTTTTTTACTTGTGCCTTTTTCATTTTTTCCCTCCTCAGCTCAAGTAGCATCTGGAATAGAGCAGGTGCTCAGCAATCAGCAAATTCACCAGGAGCATGTGTTGCTGACAGCTGGCTTCTTTTTCCTGGCACACTCCACCCCATATTCTGTGTTCCAACTATAAGAAGAACACGTGATTAGTGAAGACACTGACTGGTCTTCAACCCAGCCAATTTCTTTCACTCCAGTCTATGCTTATCAGCTCAAGGCAACAGGCTGTTGACTGGAAAATGCAGGGGAAGACATTTCCCGACACAGTAGCCACTGCAAACCCTTCCTGTGATTGGATGTAATGACTCATGTGGAGGTGCTGTTTCTTCCCTGAAGACAACAAGTACAATGGCATGCCCTGACATACTGAAGAAACAGTGTCACAATTAACAAAAATTCAAGCCAGAAGCTGTGAGTCCACAATGTCTGGGAATGAGTGATAAACCAACAGCCATTTTACTTCTGAAAAGAAGGAACTACTCCCAGCAGTTATAAAAGACTTTGATCTTATTCATTATAGTCAGGATGATTAAGAAAAATTAAGTTCATCTCTAATATAGCTCTAAATCCCAAGTAAGCAGAGAAAGGGAGGAGAGAACTCCTTCCCCATGCTGTGTAAATCAAATAGCATTCACCATCTCACACAAAAGGAACATCTCACCCACACTGAAGGTTAGGTACTATGAACAATCCGAACTACCCATACCCAAATGTTCTGACTGGAGGTTAAATACTGGACATTTTAGGGCTTCCCTGGTGGCGCAGTGGTTGACAGTCCGCCTGCCGATGCAGGGGACACGGGCTCGTGCCCTGGTCCGGGAAGATCCCACACGCCGCGGAGCGGCTGGGCCCGTGAGCCATGGCCGCTGAGCCTGCACGTCCGGAGCCTGTGCTCCGCAACGGGAGAGGCCATAGCAGTGAGAGGGCCGCGTACCTCAAAAAAAAAAAAAAAAAAAAACTGGACATTTTATCTCATTTGGGAAATAAGATGATTTCTAAGATTAAACCAAAAGCTTTTCCAAATTCATTTAACAGGTGTTCACTAAGCACCTGTTACTAGCCACGCACTTGTTTTAGGTTTTGGGGTAGAGTAGTGAACAAAAGTGTCCGCATGCTGCTTATATTCTAGGGAGTAAACAAACAGAAAAGACAACACTGACCTCAGCAACCCTAAAGCTCTCTAATTAATTTCAATAAAACATGTACTTTACATGTTTAATGCAACATGTACATTTCAATAAAGAATGTACTTTAGAGTTGGTCCCTTGAATCAATTATGTCCTCAAGGAAAAAGGCTATTCCTGCATTTTCTTAGTCATATTTTTAGGTTTTAGCTAGACATGAACCCAATGTCCTTTAACACCTGTTTCTGCACAGTATCCTTAAACTGTAATTGCAGGTAGTAAAGAGCATCACACAAGTCCTTGTTTCCAACCACCGTGGGGAAGTTAAAGCTGAGGCAGGCATTTCTGTGTATAACAGCAGTGGAACACCTGCACTGCCACAAAGGGGAAGCTTTCCTTCCCACCCGGGTCTGCCCCTTAGCACTTAACCCCCTGAGATTTCCTCTGCTACACAAAGGGGGAGCTCTGGAGAAAATAAGAGGACCAGAGGAAAAGTTATTTCTCAAAATTGGGAGAGGAGTCAAGAAAAAACTTCTCAAACACCACCAATAAAAAAATAAAATCACAGCATGCAAAGAAAAACAAATCAGTGAATGTCTTCAATATCTCATAAAGTGCTGATGTAAAAACAAAGGAAGATCGTTAGCTCTTAGAGCTAATGTTACATGATTTGAATACAATGAGACTTTTTAAAACCTAGAATTGCCAACTTTTTTTTTTTGAGCCATGCCACGCAGCTTGTGGGATCTTAGTTCCCAGACCAGGGATTGAACCCGGGCCCTCAGCAGTGAAAGTGCAGAGTCCTAACCAATGGACGGCAAGGGAATTCCCCTTTTTAAATTTATTTTATTTTATTGCCAAATAGCCAACTTTTAAAACAGACGAACTGGGGAAAGATGGCATATAAATTATTCTTATATTTAAAAGGATTCATCATCCTAATGAGGATTCATCTTAAGATATTTTTACATCATTTCTGAAATAAGACAAATTAGTAGGGAGATAACTGCAAATACACAAATTTGATTTATAACCAATTTTGAGAGACTAGACTTTTGCCTAGAGAAATTTTTCTAGTGGTGCCGATCGAAATGCAAGATTCATATCCTTCTCGAACTATGTACATCCTATCCCTACCCCTGCAGCTCAACAGCTCTAACCTGGTGATGTGGACACAGCAGTCACTCAGGAAATCTGAGGAATGAATGAATGTACATGATAGGGTTAAGATCTCTGGCACTTAAAAGTAGAATTCCTCCCAGCTGTTGGTTCACACTCTCTTTTGAGTTCCCTGTCTTACAAAGACAGTAAACAGAGCATCTGTCTCAGTTGGTTCCTGACTTTTCATCACTTCCTCTCAAACCAGTACCATTAGCTGGGTGGGCCCCAGCAGGACCCAATACTGGGAAGTATCTTATATAGGAGTCAACACCTGACGTGAATAAAGGTGAACAACCTACCTGGCTCAGCAGGTGGCCAAGGGAGGTCCTGCTACCACAGCTTCAAATTCCTTTTCCTCTCTCTTCTCCCTTCCCTGGAAGCAGTGCACGGTTGGTTGCCCTCTACTACCAGGACCCTCTTTCCTTTCTTTGTTGGGAGCCAGGTCCTCAGCAGCATGAATGAGGGAGGGAAGAGAGTTCAGTTGGTGGCCTCCCCTTAGCTGTTCGGAGTCCCAGTCTCCTTAGCATTGTGATAAGCTCCTGCACTCTCCTCTCATTTGTCCCTCCCCAAATCCCAGGGGATTATGAGAAAGCGCTCCATAAACTGTAGTGCACCCTACACAGGTAGGCATTAGGGTTATTTTGACAGAAGCACCCTCAAACTCCTTTTCCCAGCGTCGGTCCTGATATGCCCAGGAGAGCTGGTGCCTGGTTTTCCTATGAAATGTGAATGGATTTGACTTCACCGGATGAGTCACAATCAGATAATCAATTAGAAGGCACTGCATGGAGCCAGCACTGAACTGGAAGAGAAGCTACTGAAGTGATAAAGAATCACCTGTGGATTCAGGCTTAAAAGGACCCATTTCAGGATAATTTCACAAGCTAAAATGTACAATTGGCAAACTGATGGATTATTCTTCTCCTTCATTTAAGAGCACCTTGATTATTGTGCCCAAGTGAGAGTACTTTTGTTCCTTGGTGAGAAATACAAAATTTGCAATAGTCAAGCATAGATACTTGTGGCAATGCAAACACTTTTATTTACTAATGTCCATAAGGCCTTGATTTCTTAGAAGAGAACAATGATTTAAGAAAAAATATAAATTTAAATATAGTCCCTGGATTTTCTAACCTAATAATTCTCCCCACCCCTAATAAAACATTTTATCGTTACCAAAGGCCACCACTGTTTCAGCACCACAAGAAGCAGAGTGGGAGATGTGCTGAGCAGGGAGCCAGAGACCACGGTTTGAATGCTGGCTCCACATCAGGCAAAGCTGTCGGGTGGATACTGGGCCAGTCACTTAACCTCCCTGCTTAATGCCTCAGACATGAGGCACTTGAGATAAGATGACAGCCAGTTAGACAAGCTTCTTTCCAAACCCAAGATTCACTCCGTTTTGGCAGCAAAACAAAACTGTCACAAAGAAAAGGTAAGGAGCAGAAAGAAGAGGTGTCTCTCTCCGTGGACCTTAGGCTACAGAGACTGAATTAAAAAAAAAAAAAAATCATCCCAACAAATCTTGCATTTTGTTTGGGTCACAGTTTTTAACAACCCACTAGATAAGTTAGCCAACAGAGTCCATACTATTTTATGATTGAATGGCTTACAATCCAAAAAAAGTGGATTTGTGACTCTATATCACAACCCACCCCTGCAGCCACAATTTATCCCATTTCTTCCCTTTTCTACCTTATTGCAGAAAGCCTTATGTTTACATCTTCACTAGTGCCAGGGTTACTCTTGTACAATCTCTGGTGTCTGGATTTTGAAGGTATAATGTTATTTCCTGAAATTTACTATGAATGGAGTATACGGCACAGCTAAGTAGGAGCTTGTCCATTTCCTACAAGTGTATATAGGTCTTGGCATGGGACTGTGAATAAGGAGACTATAACTGCCTCCAAGGAATTCCACTGATGGCATAAACCACTGTATCAAAGCTTAGGTTTCCACTACATAGAAACAGAGCTCTGGCCCATAATTCAGATGCTGGTTAATTAGTATTGTACTGATATTCTACTTGTTATTGCAACTTTGATGTATACAACTCTGTAAAGCCTACATTCATATTTTTAAAGTAACATGCTTTAGCAGCAGGTGAGAGAAACTTAAGACATGATACAGGGCTTCCCTGGTGGCGCAGTGGTTAAGAATCCGCCTGCCAATGCAGGGGACACGGTTTGAGCCCTGGTCCGGGAAGATCCCACAAGCCGCAGAGTAACAAAGCCCGTGTGCCACAACTACTGAGCCTGCGCTCTAGAGCCCGTGAGCCACAACTACTGAAGCCTGCGTGCCTAGAGCCCGTGCTCCACAACAAGAGAAGCCACCGCAATGAGAAGCCCGCGCACTGCAACGAAGAGTAGCCCCCAATCACTGCAACTAAAGAAAGCCGCGTGCAGCAACGAAGACCCAATGCAGCCAAAAATAAATAAAATACATAAATTTATATATATATAAAAAAGACATGACACATTTATTGGAAAAGCAGCAGTGTTAGCTTGATTAAATGCATACACCACTAGATAACTGTCCAAGGCCCTTTCCAACTCCAATGGTCTAGGCAACAGGTGAGTAAGAGAGACTTCAAAGGCAAGGGGGACAGGCGGGGTGGGACTGTGGTGAGACATCAGGATGAAAAGTGTTTATACTACATGGAGCTCTTCCTAGTGAATTTTATATAGTGATTCTGCAGATCTCAGCAAAACTGGACACGTATCTATCACTCAACTGGCTTCTTTAAAACAAATTAACTTTTTAGAAATAAGTACTACATATTCTTTGCACAAAGTTCAAAAGGTACCAAAGCAGAAAAAACATAGCAGAAAAATTTGCCCTCTGTTATCTATCCTTCAGGACTCCAGTCCTGATGCCAGTTTTTAAAAATCTTTCCAGAGTATTCTGCACAAAAGCATATACGTATATAGTTGACCCTTGAACAGCATGGGGTTAAGAGTACTTACCCACGCCCCCCGTGCAGCTGAAAATCTGCTTATAACTTTTGATTCCCCCCCGAACTTAACTACTATAGCCTACCGTTGACCAGAAGCCTTACTAATAACATAAACACATATTTTGTATGTATATGTATATCTACATATATTTTATGCATTCATGACATACCTTTTTCTTAATCTTTTTGGTATTTCTAGGCTACATGGTTCATCTGTGAGGTTTTTTTTTAAACTGTCCTAAATCTCCCCAAAATTTCCAATATATTTATTGAAAAAAACCCATGTATAGGTGGACCCATGCAGTTCAAACCCATCCTGTTCAAGGGTCGACTGTGTATTCTTTCCCCCCCCCCAAAAAAATGTTAGTGCTCTGTATATGCTTTTTTCACTTGGAGATTGTGTCATAGCCATACACAGAGCTGTATTATTCTTTTTGACAACATTCAACTTTATGAATATACCATAATTTATTTAACTGGTCTCCTACTGATGGACATACGTTTCTAACCTTTTGCTATGTCCAAAAAACCAAAAATGTTGTAGCAAGTAACTTGTCTATCTACCTAATTTTACACCTGTGAGTGTATCTTGGAAGATAAGCTCCTAGACGTGGAATCACTGAGTCAGAAGGCTGTGCATTTGTAACGTCAACGTACAAATGCAACACTGTTTCTCCACACATGAAAACGCAGCTCTCCAATTTTTGATTTCTGCCCATTCATAGGTGAAAACTACTATCTTTTTTTGCATTTTAACTATGAATGAAGCTGATTGTTTTTCATATGCTAAAGAACCTACCCACCTCACCCACTCTGGGAAACTCCACAGAATGCTTCCCTGCTCTTCTTTGTGTTCTGGCAGGTGATTCCTGATCTGATTAACTTCATTCACTTCATTTATTCAACAAACCCTCACTGAGTATTGCGGGACACCAGAGAGACAGGTGAAAAGCCTGGTCCCCACCATGAGGAGCTCACAGTCTGGCAGGAAGATAGCCAGTGCACCCTGCATGCAGTGTTGCTGTGAGACAGGCCTGCACCACGCTGGAGGGTGCCTGGGGGGTGCCGAGTGGCTGAGCAGACAGGAGGAGAACCTGGCAAGGCCTCCAGGGAAGGTGATGCCTCAGCTGAGTCTGAGCAGTACGAGGCAGAGTGAGCCAGGAGGGCAAAGGTGAAGTAGAGAGTGCAGAGGGGTTTAGAGGGCCTTTCAGATCAAGGGAATGAGGTGTACAAAGGCAGGGCAGCAAGGGCACTTGGTTTGAGAGGAGCAGAGCACGCTTCCAGGGACCACGAAGGTGATAAACCTTTCACCAAGACTCAGAAACTGGGAGACAACGTAAACACAGCCATCAGCATTAACTTTCTTTTCAGAAGCTGTTTTCTTCTTAACTGACTCCCTTCCTCAGAGAAGACAGCCTTGTGGCCCTGAGAATTTAGGTGCAAGTATAATTCTATAGCTGTGTGCACCTCACTACTGGGGCAGTCTACTGATAATTCCTCACTTCCCTTTGACATGGGGCTGCCAGGTACACTTAACCAACAAATTAAGTGCCTCCAGATGAAAATTAAAGCATCTTGCCAACTACCATTATAATACCCTTCTGTTCCCAGCACGTATTCACCACACCTCTTGAGAGTGTAACAAACAGATCCATTAAAAATATTAAGGGACGGGCTTCCCTGGTGGCGCAGTGGTTGAGAGTCCGCCTGCCGATGCAGGGGACACGGGTTCGTGCCCTGGTCCAGGAGAATCCCACATGCCGCAGAGCGGCTGGGCCCGTGAGCCATGGCCGCTGGGCCTACGCGTCTGGAGCCTGTGCTCCGCAACGGGAGAGGCCACGACAGTGAGAGGCCCGCGTACCGCAAAAAAAAAAAAAAAAAAAATTAAGGGACCTCCCTGGTGGCGCAGTGGTTAAGAATCCGCCTGCCAATGCAGGCGACACGGGTTCGAGCCCTGGTCCGGGAAGATCCCACATGCCGTGGAGCAACTAAGCCCGTGCGCCACAACTACTGAGCCTGCACTCTAGAGCCCGCGCGCCACAACTACTGAAGCCTGCGTGCCTAGAGCCCATGCTCCGCAACAAGAGAAGCCACTGCAATGAGAAGCCCTCGCACCGCAACAAAGAGTAGGAGCCCCTGCTCGCCGCAACAAGAGAAAGCCCGCGTGCAGCAACAAAGACCCAATGAAGCCCAAAATAAATAAATGTATTAAACAAAAATTAAGCGTGCTTTAGGTCAGTGGAAGGTATGATTAAATACCACCACTGATTTTTTTAAATGAATGCACTAGAACTGTTATTTTTTTAATCCACATGAATAATGCCTCCATCAAAGCTATGCCCTTAGAAGAGTATTTTCTTATTCTAATAATGATTCCTCTGCCCAATATATGTTTTGAATTCTTTTATTAATATTTTCTACAGCATCTATCCAAGAAACATTGATTTAACTGATGTGCCTTTGGTCTGTAGTGCAATCTTACAAATATGCTGTGTTGAGTAAGAATCTCCCTCTTTTTCTTCCTTTTCCTCTTTCTATATTTAACAGGAAACAAAACTCAGAGGCCTCTCCTCTGCCTCTTCTAGCAGCAAAGAGCACAGCTCTCTGGGGAGTAGGCTGCCTTAGTTTGAATGCCAGGACTGCTGGGTTGGCCACCATACTACGTTACCAACCCATCCTCATAAGGGGTTCACCTCCCACGTTCCTTTTGGGGTGGTGGTGGAGAGGTGAAGTGCAGGGAGAATATCGCCCCTGGCTGCTCAAGCTCCCTGACCTGGTTAGGGAGAGGGTATTTACTCAGGGTCATGGTGGTGCATGAGGAAGCCAACCCCATCAGTGCTGGTTGATCATCAGAATGCGGACAAGGGGACATTCTTCATTTCCAGGTCATGTCTGGTTAAGATCAGGTGCCAGGATCAATATTTCACCTTAACTGAGGGGCAGCTGCCCAGACGGGCAAGGTCAGTGCCCCTGCGGCCCTTAGCTAGTGCCTTCTTCATAGCCATTTATCACAACCCACTGTTTACATTTCTGCAGCCCAGCCAGACTCTGCCCCACCACTGTGATTTGTTCATCCCACCATCCAGCACTTTTCTTTTCAAGGGATGATTATACACAAGTGAACAGACAGCAGGCGTGGTTGCCCTTTAAGCTCATGTAATCGGGCCTCTCATTTCAATTCACTTTGGTCAGCCCAGGTCATCTGAATGTAAAAGGGCCCCTCTGTCTCTGACCAAGATCCTTGCAGCCCTTTGATGGCCATGGAGCTCTAAGAGGGAGCTCATTCCCTGAGCGCTTGAGACCCCAGTCTACTGGGAGGTCGTGGGCAGAAAGTCAGACTAGGCACCAGGACTGCTGGGCGTGGGGCCACCACCCAGATATGTGACTGGGCTATTTGTGGCAGGTTATTTCATTTCTCTGGGGCCAGATGGTCTCTTTCTACAATCCTCCTTAGTGTCGAGAGTTCTCCAGCCCTGCCTGCTCTCTTCCCTCAAGGACAGTAAAGATGCCTCTTCCTCCCATAGAAATGTGTATAAGAACTAAGTTGTCCAGGCAAAAAAACCTTTAAAGGAAGAATTTCTGTGCTGTGAGTGGTTTACTGTGAGAATAGGACTCAAGAGAAGTCTTAGAAATCTTTACTCAATGACACAGATGGATAGACAGACTTTAATCTGTGAGCCAAGAAAAATGGTTTGTAAAGGCTAGAAGAAAAGAACCCCATGGCTAAGAACTTGTAAAAACATCTATAACAAACAAGAGTTCTAAGGGAAAGACTATGAATCAGCAGGATCACAGGAGGTGGAGAGTGAGCTTTGAAACGGCAGAGAACTAACCAGCTAAAGGGCAAATGGTGCAGAATGCCACTGCAGGAGGTGACACACAGGAATCCAAGCAAGCAGCACCTGGAGTCAACAGAGGACAAGTAGACACATTTTCATCACAGGCCTGTGCTGGTGGGGACAGCCTAGCCTACCATACCAGTATTTTCCGGATGGGAAGCGGGTACCACTGAGATTCCTTAGTTTATAAAGCCAAAAATTCCATTCTTGGGAGGGAGAGGAGAGAAGGAAATGAGAATGAACAGGAATGACATTTTCCATTCCCTTCATGGACAGTTTTGCACAAGCTGCAAATGCAAAGGGGGGAGATGTAGACAGAGGCCCACCACCACGGTCTCTGCCATCCAGGGAACTCAGTCCAAAAAGGCGAGGAAGACAGGTCAACAAAACCCACCACCCAAGGTACTGCCAATGATAAACCTGGTGCAGACTTCACCATTACAAAGCAATTTTACACACGTCATCTCACCTAATTCTCACACTGGTCAGTGGACCAGAAGGGAATTTAAGTAACTTGCCCAAGGTCTCTCAGCTGTGATGCAATAGGACCAATTACAGAAATCTCATAGATACTATTGTAAGAGCTGTAAGAGAGATTCTGAATTCACAGGGGTTCCGGGAACAATAATGCCCATGCGAGGGACAGGCACTGTGCTGGGTGCTTTACCAACACCAACTCCAGTGCCTAAAACAAGCCCCACACTGGTGCCCAGCAGGGCCCAGAAAGCCAATACCTGACTCCTACTTGCTCCATGAATGAAGCTGGGACAAGTACTGTTCGTACTTTGCAGCTGGGGAGTCTAAGGTGAAGCCAGGAATGTGAACACAGGTCTGTTTGATGCCCAAGTCACTAATCCTGTCCTTCTAGGGGTTTTTAGGTGTCACATGAGACATGGAGTTCCATGTAATGTCTGCAGGAGGTGAGTAAATACAGCAATAAAAACAATGCACCACATTGCATTTATTTTCTAATATTTCTTTTTGTATCAAGGAAAATCTCTCAGTCTGAGGCTGGAAGTCTTTAACACCTCTCCAATACTAATCCTCCTCCCTCTAAAAATAAAAAAATGTTGGGCTTCCCTGGTGGCGCAGTGGTTGAGAGTCCGCCTGCCGATGCAGGGGACGCGGGTTCGTGCCCCAGTCCGGGAAGATCCCACATGCCGCGGAGCGGCTGGTCCCTTGAGCCATGGCTGCTGGGCCTGTGCGTCCGGAGCCTGTGCTCCGCAACAGGAGAGGCCACAGCAGTGAGAGGCCCAAGTACCGCAAAAAAAAAAAAAAAAAGTTAGGCTCAGAACCTTAACAAGCAACGGTAGCTAGAACTTAATAACAACACATTGTTTTCAGTATATTTCATTTTTATGGTTACTTTCTATTTATTGCAAATAGTACTGGTTTTTCAATTATATAAATAATATAAAGTTTCTTTTAAAAGTAAACTTAGGTTAAGTTTTTTAAAGGGGGACCACTTCAAAAGACAACATTAAGTAGTTAATGTTGTTAAGTAGTTAAGTAGTAGGGCAGGTGTAGAGATAACGGCAGAAAACATGAAAGCAGTACACAGATGGCTGAAATTTGGGAAATGCTGCTCTATGTCATACTGGCCCTCATAACACAAGTGCTTCTGCCCATTTTGAATCAGTGTTCCTTTGTGGGTCGAGCAAACAGGACAAGTATGTTCTCTGGAACCCTTAACTCTGAGGCTGCAGGATTCCCAGCTGGGCACGTCCCAGACAGGATCTCTTGCACGAGCTACGCTAATGAACATCACATATTCAAGCTGGCACACAGTTTTATGAACAAGTGTCAGGAGTAGATATTAACAGATGTTTGACTAGGGCAGGGGTCAGCAAACTATGGCTGGTGGGCTACATCCAGTCCAAAGCCTGATTTTGTAAGTAAAGTTTTATTGAACCTCCTGTTTGGTTATATATTGTCTATAGCTACTTTTCCACTAGAAAGGCAGAGTTGAGAAGGTGTGACAGAGACCATATGGGCCAAGAAACCTAATATATTTACTATCTTGCTCTTTACCAAAAAAAAAAAAAAAAAAAAAAAAAAAAAAGGCCCTGGACTCAGGAGGCCAGACATTGAAATTGAGAAGATCAGGGCCAAGAGAGGGTGTGAGCATAGTTCAAGGGCCAGAGCAATAACTCTGCCAGAAATTAAGTCAGAAACTCCCTCCTGGAACTGGCAGATGGGTAGGAAGAAATCTGAGTGGAAAACTGAAGCAGGAAGAAGGGAAGAGCAAAGCCATGATCAAAACTGGAGAAGCAGAGATGAACAAGGGGCAGGGTAACACCAGAGATAATGG
Source organism: Globicephala melas (assembly GCF_963455315.2). Taxonomy (NCBI): domain Eukaryota; kingdom Metazoa; phylum Chordata; class Mammalia; order Artiodactyla; family Delphinidae; genus Globicephala; species Globicephala melas. The sequence continues at coordinate 81,379,286 of NC_083317.1, read as the reverse complement.
TCTTGCATCTTTTGAAGTCAAGAACCACCCCTATGGGTTGCTATTCTGGGCTTCCCAGTCCTTTGAAAGTTGCTGGCCTTCGCAGCTTAAGGGAGCCATGTCCTTGGGAAACCAGGGGCCCCAGTCATGCCTTGCAGGTGGTATCAACGTGGACCATGATAGGATTGTGATGGTCAGAGATGAGCTTGGGTGGGGAGAGGAAATAACAGACTGTGTTTGGACAAGGGAAAACAGGGTACATCTACTGGGGAGACAGATGACTACTAAGTCGTGACAACTGCGGAGGTCTTATTTAATAGGGTGAGGCGTTTGTGCTAATATAGTAGGCTAAGGGAGATCACTGCCGACATTTGAGCAGGTCAGGTATTCATTATTCCACTTATTCATGAGGCAGAGATACTGGGGTGTGACAAAGCTCTACAAAACTGTAAGATACTACCTATCTTTGACTAACAATAGTATAAAAGATAAAGTAGATTGGGTTTACTAGAATAGAGGTATTAAAAAATTGGCTATCACCAGTGCTGTGAAAATTTGCTGCAGCCACAGGCTCAACAATACCTGTGACAGCTCTCCTCGCATGTGGTTCGCCTCATATGCGTGGACGCTTCTACAGGTTAAGCAGAAAGAAGGTTAAGCGATGACCGTGAAGCAACCAAGAGTGCTGACTGGGGGGTGAAGGCTAGAGTACAAAGAAGTAAGCTTTGATAGAGAGAAACTCACATGAGAGAAACACCTGTATATACTTAAACTAAGCGGCGAGGGGGAGGCAGTGTGTAGCGTTTGTTAATTTCCAAAATGTAAATACTCTCACCACAGCTAATGTAAAGCCACTAACTTGATGCCATCAAACAAAAGCTGCAAAGAGATGCACACAGTTGGCTCCTCCAGCAAACCACTGGGAATCTAAGCATGTTGCTCCCAGCAGCTCTTACCTGGATGATGTGAGAGGACGCTGACAGGTCACTCGGATGTCATGCTGCTGAAGCTACTCCTCCCACCCAGTTATGGAGGGAATGAGACCTTACAGCTGACATCCTCAAAAGGTTGTGGAAGAACCTCAGTTTCAGATTTCAGAACAACTTCATTCTGCAGATAAGGAAACTGAGGCTCAGAGCTTTAGAACTGCTCACCTTGGGCTACACTGCAGGGCTGGGATTATGCTTTGTACGAACAGAAACAAATTCTGAAACCAAACAGGGTGTAACTGTAGAGTGAAGAGGTGAAGAGGTAGTCTACAAACGGTCAAGCCACATCAAAGTGCAGCTGGTACAGGGCTGGCAAATTACTCCAAGGGTACTCTGGGCAAAGAAGAGAGAAGAAAGGTCACCAGGAAAGCCTCGAAGCTGTGTGTGTGTGTGTGTGTGTACACGACCATGCACCCATGTGCACGTGAACAAGTAGATGTCACAAAGCACTACCAATTGCCACTTCCTGTGTACTGTCAACAGAACGAGACGCCCTAGGCATCTTGAAATTACCAAAAATTAATGTGTGAATTTTAGCCAGTTAATGTCACATACGAAAGGGAATGTTCATACTCTTTTCTCCTTCCAACTGAGGTTTTTTCCTCTCCCTGAATTTTATACATACACACACACAAATTTTATATATATATATATATATATATATATATATATATGTATATATATATATCTTTTTGGCCACACCACGTGGCTTGCGGGATCTTAGTTCCCCGACCAGGGATTGAACCAGCGCCCTCAGCAGTGAAAGCGCGGAGTTTTAACCACTGAACCGTCAGGGAATTCCCCTGAATTTTATTTTTATCGTTAAAACTTTTAATTTTGCTACGTGCTCAGCCTAGCAAATTTTACTGGAAATCAATTCCTTCTCTAAAAACTGTATTTTCGTGCTGGCTTCCTCCAGACTAATAAAACACTGTTTATCAACTGAAACCTCAAGCAAGCCTCTCGTGCACCTGTCTTCCTCCTTTCTGTCCCCCACCTCCTCACCTTCATCTGAAAAGACATGAACATCCACCTAGCAAGTTCCCTCTGTCATCAGGACCAACAGAGCCTGGGGCAATTCGCCCATGTTACTCCTCCTGCTTACAGAGAAGCCTCCTTTGGCAAGGCAGGACAGCCCTGTGGTCTGTCTGGGAGGTGCTTTTCTTCTGGGTGGCAGATAATGCCTTCTATTCACCAACCGTTCACGCTGCCTCCTTGGCAGCCCTTGGAAACCTCTGGGTGGCAGTGTTTGTTTACCCCCATTTTGTAGGGGGTGAAATTGAGGCACAAGAAGACACTGTTAGGATACACTACAGGAGCAAGATACAAGATAAGAGCTTCGTGGAGTAGTTTTTAAAACTTAAGTGATTGCAACAAGAACTGAATCACACCTTAAGACAGCACTGCCTTTCTTCACTTTCTTCACACCTCCTTCACCAGCCGGCTGTGAAGCGAACCTCTACTGAGGGGCAACGCTGGCAGGTTTAAGTTTTCAAATTTGTGTCATTTTGTGCTTTCTGGAGGAGGTATAGTGAGCTTGGATATAGGTGATATGGCGGGAGGGTGGAGACAGGGAAGTAAAGGGAGAGGCTTGTATGATCCAGGCTAAGATAATCAAACTAAGAATAATCAGTCTGGTGAAGGCTGCAGAGAGACTCCGGGAAATGACCCTCAGCTGTGCTCACAGCTCACTGGAAAACTACAGGAATGGCCTCTTTACATCAGGTCTGGCGGGTAGAGAACTCAGGCCTGATGCTGTATAATTATGTAAATACACTCACAGATATATAAACACATAGACACATGTATACATAATACATATACATAAAACATATACACATTATTATACATAATTATGTAATTATAATCGAGTTACAAGAACCTACTATGTTAGGGTGTTTTCAAGACCAGACTTCATTACAAGGGAAAACTGTGAGCCATAAAAATAGTTTTGTCTTGTCCCCAAAGGGATATGTCATTCTGTCTTGCTTTTGCTAATTAAGAGCTGAAAATTGTTGAAATGTTTCTTGTTGGTTAAACTGGAGAGAAGACAATAAAATCCAGTGGAGACTTTGAGAATTAGGATCTACTGAGGTTTATGTGGGAAGGAGAAAGGCTTCATGGACTCTGGCCATGTTTATGATTCCATCAAATCTAGTCAGCCACAGCCCACCACCAGGGCACAGTCAAAACTGCACAAATAACCAAACTTCCATCCTTTGGAAATGATAACATTGGGTCATATTTTCAATGGATAGAACTCACTGCTTAGCTCCATGGCAGTCTACAGTCAAAAGCTTATCATTTAAAATTATCTTCACAGGTATCAGGACTGGGAAGGTCCTTAAGGAAATCCTTTCATCTCATAAATAAACGACACTGCATTCCAGAGAAGTGATTTGTCCAAAGTTTTTTAGATGAGAAGCCACATCTTCTGAGTCTCCAGATCCCTGAATCTTCTTCCCACCCCCATGTCTCTGTTGGCAGCATCCACCCCTGTCAACCCATTAACAGACATAAAAAGCACTGGTGGGGCTTCCCTGGTGGCAGTGGTTGAGAGTCCGCCTGCCGATGCAGGGGACACGGGTTCGTGCCCCGGTCCAGGAGGGTCCCACATGCCGCGGAGCGGCTGGGCCCATGGGCCATGGCTGCTGAGCCTGCGCTCCGCAGCAGGAGAGGCCACAACAGTGAGAGGCCCGTGTACCGCAAAAAAAAAAAAAGCACTGGTGTTCCAGGTACCACACCAGCCTCCTCAGGAGGATCTGAGGATCACTGATATGCCCGGCTCTTAACAGGCACCGAGGGCTCCAAGATGAATGACACACAGTTTCTTCCCTGCTGGAGCTCCCAGACTAGTGAGGGTCACATGGAACTAAACAGCAGACAAGTACAGAATGGGACAAAAACCATTCTAGAAGAATGTACAAGAAACTGTGGGAGCTCAGAAGAGGGACCATAACCAGCCTTAAGGAAGGTGGGTAGGAACCTGAGCTGAGTCTTGAAAAGAGATTCAGTACCATCAGGTAGAGAAGGGAGACAAAGGACATTCATCCTGCAGAGAAAACAGCATAAGTGAGGGTGGGAGGCAGCCCAGGTAAGCAGGTTCAGGCTAGGCAACCCCAGGGAATCTAGTTGAGCCAAATCCAGAGAGAAGGCAAACTATGCAGAGACAAATATCTGTAACTCTAAATGGGGCTTCAGTGAGCATGAGGTCAAAGCAAACACGTGCTGGAGCCAAGGAGTCCTAAGTGGGCACTAGGACCAGATAGGAACCCACAGGAGAGAACAGAAGAGGAAGAGAGCGTCCCAGAGAGCCCAGCCCAGGCCTGTGGAGGGAGACATAGAGTCAGTCACGAGATCACCCCCTAGCCCTTCCTGTCCACTGGGACCACGTGTGGTCCGAGCACCAAGGTGGCCTGAGCCATCAGCCAACGAGAGTCTTGCTTCCTTGAGTTGTGAGCGCTCCAGGACTGCAACTGGCCAAGTGGGGAGGTCAGAGCCTAAACTAAACCTGATTCCTGGTAAGTTTTTATAACTGCTATCCTCTTTTCTCTCTCTCCCTGCATCTGCGCGCCCTGACAGAAGTGGAGACAGGATAGCCGGGAGGTTAAGACTGGAGGCAAAGGTTCTGCATTCAAGCCCCACTTAGCTATTTACTAACGGGGTGACCCTTGACAAAGCTGCGTTAAGCTTCCTGATTCAGTTCCCTCATCTAAACTCTTAGAATTGTTAGATTAGATGAGAATGCACAGGAAGTCTTTCGACACAGTGCCTGCCACACAGGAAGTGTTCTGTGAATGGTAGGTGCTCTCATATTCCATTTAAAAGGTCAGCTGGTTACTATACATAAAATAGGTAAGCAACAGGGATTTACTGTATAGTACAGGGAATTATATTCAATATCTTATAATAACCTATAATGGAATATAATCTGAAAAAATTAACTGAATGACTTTGCTGTACACCTGAAATTAACACAATATTGTACATCAAGTATACTTCAATCAAAAAAAAAAAAAAAAAGCTGGGCGATATTTTAAAGGAACTCCCACATCAGGCTAGACTTTGTGATGGATTTTCCAAAGACGACAGCAACAAAATCACCCACATGCTCTTCTTATGATGTGACTTTGACACTCCTCCCACAACAGATGGGGTCCTACGTTCCCTTCCCTTGAATCCAGACAGACTCGTGGCCACAGTGAAAGTGATACTGTGTGGCTCCCGAAGCTAGATCACATCCTGCCCCTCTTAGGAACGCCTGCTCTTGGAACCAGCCACCATACTGGGAGGACGCACAAGCAACCACACGGAGAGACCACTGTTCCAGCTGACAGCTCCAGTTGAGGTCCCATCCGACAGCCAGCATCAAATCACTGAAGATGTGAGCAAGTGAGCCCTCTGACGTCAAGTCACTCCAGCCTTTGAATCTTCCCAGCAGAGGACCCATACATCACACAGCAGAGGCAAAGCCAACCACTGTGCCCTTTCCAAACTTCTGACCTGGAGAATCTATGAACCTAAAACAGTGGTGGTTTTTTTATGTCACTTAGTTTGGGCTTGTTAAACAGCAGCAACAGATAATCACTATGATTGTTTGAAGGCAATAGAGGGCCATGGAAGAACTTGAGAGTGGTGAAAAGGCAAGACGAAGGTTTCTAGAAGATTAACCTGACTGTAGTGGGTTGAGACTGGTGGCAGGGAGCCCTTGTAAGAAACCACTGGTACCATATAGCAGGCTCTATATGATGCAAACCTGAATACTGGGGCAGGGGGAGTGTTTACTGGGAACAGATTAAATGTGGGGATTCAAGAAAAGAGAGTTCGAATGGCTGCAAGGTTTGAACTAACGGTGGAACCCATAACATAATTAGGTTCATCCAGAAAGGGGACTAATTTTTTCCCTGGTGGGCAGTAGGGAAAGAGGAGAGAAAATAAATTCCATTTAAAATATACTGAATCTGCATGATGTTAGGATAATCTAAGAGGAAGTATCAAGCATGAAGTTAGAAATTTAGGACCAGAAGTTGAACACTGGTTTTGTTTAAAACCTTGACAGTGGATGAGATTACTTCTGAGATTATGCTGAGAAAAGGTCTTAACCTCAGCCTCTATTTAGGGGTGTAAGAGATGAGTGGGACCAGGTCTGGTCAGTCACAGAGGCAGGGTCCCGGGAGCAGAACATCACAATTAAGTTTTGGAAAGGTATGATCATGATTAATGCCAAATGCAGAGAGGTCAAAGGGACAAAATATTGAGGAAAAAAAGCCGGAACCAAAAAGGAGATTAGGAAGGGACCCAGGGTCAGAGGAGGGCATCTCTGCCCCAACCAAAAGTGGAATCAGATGCACACAAGCGTGAAGAGTGAAATGACTCTTAGCACACCAGAGAGACAATTTCCTACGAGTCTGGAAGGGAAGTGGATGGGAACTGTTAAAATGAGATGGTGAAATGCACATTTTAAGGGTATAAAGTGGGTACAGGAGCATCTCCACTTACCACCCTCACAAAGATAAAGCACAGAGTAAATCATCGTAACACGCTCTGAGTTCCCTGGCGCTGCCGTAGATCTGACACCTATCTTTCAGCCTCTCAGAGGAACTGTTCTTAGCATTTGTTGAACTCCACAACAGTCCTGCGAGGTAGATATTATCGTTGGATGAGGAAACAAAGGCCACACAGCAAGTCAAAAGCCGAGGCAAGATTAGAACAGGACCTGCCTTCCATGCAGGGAAGGCCAGTTGGCTGGATTCCTTTTGTGTCAGTAATAGGTTCTTTGATCTGTAACACAGAAGAGGCTTGTTTCTGGGGAGGCTGTGAAAATCGATTCATTAACAACCATAAGGTTCTCTAAAACTCCAGAGGGGGATATGGGGGGAAAAAAAAGGTGCAGCCACCCAGATTCTAGAAACAATAAAAGAAATTCCAAGGACAATGGGGATTCTAAGAACACTGAGGGCGATCAGGGCACTGAGGAAGAGTCAGTCTGGGTAGTAACCAGGAGGAAACAGGCGTTTGGGGAAGGACCTTGGAGCGGTGGCCGTGTGCCAGCTGTTCCTCACACGTCTTCCTTCTGCCTCTTCACTTGGGCAGACGTAGCATGAAAGTGGCTGGGTTGGACTGAGACTCTTGGCCTCCAAGACAGAGCAACTGCGTGACTCCCAGGCTGAGTTGTTGAACAAACGGGCAGTACTATGGAGCAGAGGGGTTCTGGATCAGAGCACCTCAGAGGTCCATAGAAACAGCAGAGGAGGGGTTACGGTTTTGTGAATTGTTACTTGAAATCCCTGGAGAAGTAGCATCGCAGCTCTTCCAATACCACATCTAATTTTTTCTAAAAACTTAAGTTTCTTAATAAAAGTAAAAAGGCAATGATAACATGGTTTGAATAGCAGTTAGGCCCTTATTATACAATAACAGTGATGGAGTTTAAGATAACTGAATCCAGCATGGGGAAAGTAACAGATATTTATTGAGTGCCTACCATCAGCTATCTCATTTAATATTCATGCCTCCACAAGAGGTACTGGCAGCTCCATTTTACAGAGACAAAACAGAGGCTTAGAAACGTTCAATCCTTTGCCCAAGGCCATAGAGCTGGGCTATGACAGAGCCAGGATTTGAGACCTGACATGCCTCCTTACAGAGCTCATGCTCTTTTCTGTGCATTGCACTGTCTACCTCGAAACAGTTACAAGTTCAACATTAGCCAGCTCTGAACTAATGAGATTTATTGTACCGCCCCAGAGATGGCTGCACCTCAGAAATGGAGAATGTGTAGGGAGGGGCACTTACATTAACATATGCCTGAACTACGCTTGCAATTCACAAAAGAAAGAAGAGACCAGGACCAATTCCAGTGTCCTCCCCTCCCCAAAGAGCCCTTGCTCAGTACTCTCTGGCTACATTCCAGCTGTCTGAGGGACCCCTCACTGCTCTTGGACCTCCCCCACCATTGTCACTTCATCAAGCACTAACTATCCTTCTCCATTCCATCAGAGCCTTGACTCAGTTGGCAAGAGGTGCCAATCTCTGCTAAATTGTTAGCTAATACATTACCCCTTTTACCATACAGGTTTTCATTCAGTTAATACGTACTTTGCCACCATAAGGGTAAGAAGGAATGATAATGGTGGCCATCTCAGGCATCCTAGAATACAGATGGAGGAGACAGCTTCTGGGCAAACCTTGCCTTTATTTCTTCAGATAAGCAATCAACCAATCAACTAGGTATTAATTTCACCAATACCCATCAATGGGTTAACTATTAGGCAGATTAACTCATTTAATCAGGCAGGTACTATTATTACACCCATTTTACAGAGAGGCAACAGTCACAGAGAGGCTCAATATCCTCCCAAAGTCACACAGCTCATCAGCAACAGAAAGAGGGTTCGAACAAAGGCAATCTGCACCCTGCATCATGCTCTTCACCACTAACCCACATAGTTCTCAAAATGTGATCTGCAGATCCCTAGGATCTCCAACACTCTTTCAGGGGTTCCACAAGGCTAAAAATGTTTTCCTAATAATAGCAAGAAGTCATTTGCCTTTTCACTGTGTTAATATTTGCACAGATGGTGCAAAAGCAATGGTGGGTAAAACTGCTGGAACCTTAACAAGAATCAAGGTAATGGCACCAAACTGTACTAATAATCATCGTATTCTCATTGCTATGATACTCTCAGTAAAGGGGTCCTTGATAAGCAGTAAAAATTATTAGTTTTTAATAATCTTGACCCTGGAGGGCTTCCCTGGTGGCGCAGTGGTTGAGAGTCCACCTGCCGATGCAGGGGACGCGGGTTCGTGCCCCGGTCCGGGAAGATCCCACATGCCGCAGAGCGGCTGGGCCCGTGAGCCATGGCCGCTGAGCCTGCGGGTCCGGAGCCTGTTCTCCACAACGGGAGAGGCCACAACAGTGAGAGGCCCGCGTACCGCAAAAAAAAAAAAAAAAACTTGACCCTGGAGTACTGATCTTTTAAAATATTCTGTATGACAAAATGTAAAGTACACATAAAGCACTTCTGCATACTGAAGTAAGATGTTGCCTCAAGGCAAGGCATTTGTGTCGTTTGAGTTTTGAGCTGAAATAGCGGCCTTCCTCATAGAACACCATTTTTACTTCAAAGAACCACTAACAGCTATGGCTATTCAAAACTGGGTATCTGACATATTTTTGAAAATGAATGAGGTGAGCCTGTCACTTGAGGAAAACAACTGACAGTATTTGTTGCTAATGATGAAATGTGACCTCTCAAGCAAAAATAAGAATTTGGGGAAACTTGTATTTACCATTATTAGTTTTCAGCTTCCCAATATTTAAAGATTTTTAGAGATAAGACTGGACATGGTAGTAATGACTGTGATTTTTTGATACTGTATAATACAACATGTCAACATATGGAAGATCTGAATAATCCAGTGAACCAATATTTTCCAAATAACTAATGTATAATGTTACAAAACCCTGCATTAGTAAGAGATTCTCATGTAACAGAATATTAAATTTCATCCATATGGTTTCAGGTACCATACGGCAACTAACCTTTAAGAAACGACTACTTGTCAAGTTTTGGTGCAGTATCAAAAAAGAATATCCATAATTATCTGAAAGGCCTATTGAAATATTCCTCTTTTTTCCAACTATGTATCTGGGTGAGCCCAGATTTTCTTCAAATACTTCAACAAAATAATACATTACATCATATTGAATGCAGAAGCAGATAGGCAAATCTAAATGCCTTCATTTTTTTTTTTTTTTTTTTTTTTTGCAGTACGCGGGCCTCTCACTGTTGTGGCCTCTCCCGTTGCGGAGCACAGGCTCCAGATGCGCAGGCTCAGCGGCCATGGCTCACGGGCCCAGCCTCTCCGCGGCATGTGGGATCTTCCCAGACCGGGGCACGAACCCGTGTCCCCTGCATCGGCAGGCGGACTCCCAACCACTGCGCCACCAGGGAAGCCCTAAATGCCTTCTCTTAAGCAAGATATTAAAGAGATGTACAAAAACATAAAGGTAAAAAACACCACTACCGTCACTAAATTTTTTGGCTTTATAAAATGCAGTTGACCCTTGAACAACACGGGTTTGAACTGCATGGGTCCACTTATATGTGAATTTTTTTCAGTAGTGAATACTACAGTACTAAACGATCCGCAGTTGGCTGAATCCGCAAATGCAGAACTGCAGTTATGGAGGAACCGAAAGGCATACATGGAGGGCCGACTATAAGTTATAAATGCGGATTTTCAACTGTTCAGGGACTCAGTGCCCCTAAGACCTGCATTATCGAGGGTCAACTGTATAGTTATTTTAAATAAAATGTTATTTATGTTAACATGCGATTATTTTATTATTGTTATTTTAAAGTGAACTAATACTTTGAAACTTTCTTAGTTTTAACTTCAGATATGGTAAATAGCAAAAGCTCTTCAGAGTCCTCACTAATTTGTAAGAGCACAAAGAGGTCCAGAGACCAAAAGTTTGAAAATCACTGTTGTACAGCACAAGACCTAGAAGAAGAGAAGCCGAAAGAATAGACCGTGCATCTGCATCACTTTCCAGGTGAGACAGCATCATAACTAGCCACCACGAACTTCATGGACTTCTCAGCAAGCAAGTTTCAAGGATCCAATTCCTCATCAGGCTTTATGGCTTAATGAGCATTAAAGATCATTCTCAATTCCTCGCAGTTCCCAGCGAATACTTGCTCTCTCTCCGGCCCTGGGAACGCCTACTCCCCTGGAAGGAGCCACACTGCAGGAGGTACTCCCCTCTGCTCTCTGCCTCCAAGTACCCTATATGCCCTCTTCTAAAGCACCAGGCTCGCCATTCAGATATTTGCTTATGTGACTCTAGGTTGGGAGTCTGAGGCCTTGAAAGCTAGACTTTTGACTTAATTCCAGCACTTTGCTCAGTACTTGGCACACAGAGTGAAACTCAAAGAAGATCTGTTCAATTAATGAAACCAACGGACTCCCCACCATGCACCAAGCAATCTTCCAAAGGCAACCTGACTTCCCCAGGGGAAGGCTGCTGCTGGCTAGCCAAGAGGAACAGTGCAGGGTTTTTGAGGGCTTCTCAGTATGTTATTTAACTGACATTCTGACTCACTATCACATCTCCTGTTAGTTTCATCAGTGTGAATTGTAAACTAAGACGAAATCCAAGGCAAGCTCCCCCCTGCACCCTCCCCACACCGAAAGGCCCTTTCTTTGCAGACACCGGCCTCCCTCTGTGATACAAGTGACACAAGCTCTCTAAAACAAACAAAATGTTTTTAAGCAGCCAGGTTTGAAGAAGAAATTTGTAGCAAAATGACACACAAAGCCAGTTAGAAAATCATTGCTGTAGCCTGAACTGCTATATGATCAGGGACTTCATAACTCAATTAGAGAAAAAGATTTTCCCCCAAAATTTAATGTAAGCAGTGTGTGGGAATAAAGGATGTTGAATCAGATAATCCTCTGTGAGCATGACACACAACACAATGTGTATAAGTTATGAAAAATTTTCACATAGCTCAGGATGTTACAGCTTCTTTCTGGAATGCTGCTACTGTCCTGTTAACCCCCCTCACCTCCCCCCCGTCAACGCACAATGTTCTCTTATCCTGTTGTTCATCCTGCCTCTTCCCTTCCTTCTGCCTTTCCTTTTGCTCTACCTAGTTCTGCTGCTTCTCCCTCTATTCACCTAGGAACTGAGGATGTAATACAGCTGACAGAGACAAGATGTTTCACAGCCTTCTTAAGCTCTGCCAAATTAGATGACCTCCTAATATCCTTATCCCTACAGAGTCAGAACCTTGGAAATCACCTGTTCTCACCCCCTCATTTTACTTGAGAGGAAACAGAAAAATAATGTTAAAGGACTGAAATGCCATACTTCCTCAATTTATTTCTATGTGTTTCAGGAAAACTGATGTCAAGGAAAAGGGGGTGCCCATGGGTAAAAGGAGGAAAGAAACTGAGGCATGGTTAAGAAGACTGTCAAGCATCCATTCAACACCATTTATTGAGCATTTACTCTGTGCTGGGTGCCAGAGGCCCCTTAGCACAGGCAACAGAGAAAGCCCTAACTGTGTATTAAAAATTTAACGGATATTAAATCAGAGGGCAAGAAGTAAATGCAAACACCACAAAGGAAAACAAAATAAATACAGTAGGAAAACAGAAAACCTAGCAAGGCTCTCTATGGATGGAACAAGAAAGAAATGGAGGTAAACATAATATATATATTTAGATCGTAGATAAAAATGTATCATCTTTCACTTCAAGGAAAACAGTAAAGACTAAGCAATTTATTCACACTGCAATTTAAGGATTTGTTGAGAAAGACTGCATACATTCACTACTGGGAAAGAATTTCTGGTGACAATTTTAAAAACCCCACAATAACAATATTCAAGTACTTTTCAGAAAACTCCCTTAACCCCCTCACTTCACCACAAGAGGGTGCACAATTCCTTATTAATACAGTAATCAAAGGAAACCCTCAAGTTCCTCCAGGCAGCTGCCCACCTCTGCGCGGGTATCTCTTCTCCACTCCTGACCCTCAGGGGTAACGAGCATCTGCACAGACTGATGTAGGTTAAACCGTTTTCACCCACATTATCTCATATAATTCTAACACTATCTCTGTCAGGGTGGGAAAGGTGAAAAGTACCAACCCCATTTTAAAGATGAGGAAACACACTCAGAGGCAAAGTGACTTCGCCAAGGGCAGAGGGATAAAAATGTCAGAGCCCAAGCTCAAATTAATATCCTCTGATTCCCAAATCCTATATACATTTCCCTCATTTCCCTATAAGAGCATAATCAAAACCCATACCTCAATCATACAGTGCCTCTATCAATCCATTCTACTTTTTCTGAGCAAAGAATCATACACTGGGCAGATAAGGAGGCTCTGCTCACCTCTGCAGTATTAAAGCTCTTTTTTTTAAAGTGTATGTTAACACCTGGCAATTACTTTTATGGGTTTCCAATGAGGTGAGAAGTGCACTGACACTTGTCCACAGTATTCCAGCCAGCATTAACACGGACTAGAATAATTTTAAGTGTTGCTTACAACAGGGAAATTAACTATAATCTCAAATGTCTTTGGCCATATCTTATGAGATTCAGGCTAAATAATTCCAAAGGCCCTCTCTCATAAGAAACAGTGTAGCACAGTGGTCAAGGATTTGGGCTTGGCAGCCAGACTGTGTGAGTTCAAATCCAAGTCCTGCCACTAACCTGTGACCTGGGCCAATTATTCAAACCCGGTGTGTGTCAGTCTCCTCTCTGTTCTGTGGAGAGCAGCACCCACTTCACGGTGTAATAACGAAGGTACAGTCACCACACAGAAGAACACGTAACGCAGTAAGCTCTCAAGCTACAAAAGGCAGTCCTTGTTTCAAAAGGACACATAAAATTATTAATTACAGTAGTTATTAAAAGAAAACATTAATTTTATGTGCTTTATGTCACATTGCATTTTATGACAATATGTACACTTGAAAATACATTTAAATCCCTTAATAATCTATATGCACAGCGAATTATATCTAAAAGAATTTAGAGCATAAATATAAGTTGCTAAGGAGTATATAGATCTCCTACCTCTGCTTTTATAACATTGTGTATCTATGGTTAATTCAATGCCAAGTCCATGGACAGGAAAGAAAAGGTAAATTACAGAGTTCCTTTGGGAGGAGATGAAAATCTTTACACAGCAGAGAGGAAAGATTCCTGCCCTAGAAACCTGAAGACCCAGGTTGTAGTCACAGCTCTGCTACTAACCAGCATCCCCCTAATCCCACATCCATAGCTCCTAAATATCTCTCAAAATCCACCATTTCCTCTTCGTTCCTACTACCAAAATGATAATTCACCCCTTACCAACATGGGCTTCTAACTGACCACAGGAGGGGCTCAACAAGTTAGTTAAATGAGTGAATAAATGGGGCTGGGAAGAGTGACACAAAAGGAAAAGACTGCAAAAGCGGGGGCGGGGAGGGGGGAGATAAGTTTACAGACTACATACCTCCACTTTGATAACGCAAGTCCTAGCTCAGCTGACATGGTAGGGCGCTGGGCTACTCCAGCAAGGGTGGTCTATTAGAATCTCTCCTCCCTCGCAGAAGGTTTTTCTCCGTGGTAGTGTCACAGGACGCTCAGGGACCCCCGACCACCTTTTCCAGTCCTGTTCAGTTTGCCAGATCAAATTCACCAGAGCAGGAAGGCTGGCTGCTCCTACACCTGGCTGAAGTCACTTTGGCACTTCTGTGCCTAAGAAGGCATTGGGCCCAGCTTCGCTAGAGATCATGTGGGCTTGGAGGTGGGGTAGCCCACTCTTTCCAGCTCCTTTCAAGGGTCCCCACAGACCTCTGATCCCCTCCCATTCCAAACATCACACTCCTCCTTTTAAGACTGACCTCTGAGTTCCTGTTTAGTTTGGACACCTCTCTTGCCTGACTCCTGTGGGCAGAGATAATTCCGTGGCTACATCCCAATGAAAGGTGAATACCTTTTACAGCTTTGACCTGAGATTTTATTTGACATCCCATGGGCTCTGGCGCCCCTTCTGGGAACACAACTTCACACACACACAGTACATGCAAGATCATTCCCCATCCGTGTAATGGCACTGTCTTACTGCATCTGAAGGACAAAAGACTACATTGCCTCCTAGGCTCCCTCAGGAATGTTCTCACTTGCTTACCCACTGTGGCTGTTAAATTTTACAGTAAGCAGGCACCTATGTATCTTGCTCACAACATGAAATTTCCAGCAGGGGGCACCATGAAAGGAGGAATCTGTCACCTTCTGAGAGCGGAGTTAAATCAACTAAACTCTTAGGGTTTTAATTCAGGTTGCAGGGACAGTCTCTGCAAGGTTGGACTGCATGATGTTGGGGACGTGCCAGAGTTTGGCTTCTACGAGACTGTAACTCTTTCTTTTGACCCCGATATGCAAAACTGTGCAATCAGAACTGGGTGACAAATCCATATGAGGAAGGGCCATGATCTCAGCCATCAAAATTAAAACTGGAAAAGCCCTCCCCAGACGTAGGCAGGATAGTTCAGTCATAAATGCCTCCTATACAGGGCTGTGGATACTTCTCTTGGGATTCTAATTTAAAAGCTAACAAGTCTCTCCATGAAAACAGCTTTTCGTGATGTTTAGCATTAATTTTTATTTCTTTTTATATACTGCTTTGATCAGTTCTAAATACATTTTCTCTTTCCATGATGTTTACATCCTTCACATTCTTAGGGACTGTTATCATATCCCCTTTAATCATCCTTTGGCCAAGCTATACATATTTAGCTCCTTTCATCTCTCCTATGTCCTTCCTTCCGCAGTGTTGGCTCCTCTTTAAATTCTTTCTCATCTGTCAACATCTTTCTGGAACTGATGCACACTCTCCCTAAATAAACATTCTAGGTACTCCTTGTTTCCTAGAAGTTCTCCAAAACCTCTTATAATACAAAGAATACTGGAGCAGGAGTAAGTTGTGGTAGTTCTAGTCCTGGCTCTCCTCCCAGGCTCAGTTGTCCCTTCCATCAAATAAATGAGAGTGCGACCTCTTCTGATTAGATCAAGAGAACACAAAATACTAAAATCGCTTTGCAGATTTTAAAGTACTGTGCACGAACGATCTGTGCACATATTACTTGCATAATTTTAAAAGCACAAAGAAAAATAAGCTTGGAGACAAGTGTGTCAAATAAGAGTTGTTAAATCTGGTGGTGGCAAAGAGTAAGGTTACATTATTCAATGTATTTGGTGCTTTTTGTTTCAATTTAAGGAACTCATTTATTCATTATTTACTGAACATCTACTATACCTAAGACAACGGCCTGGATGATATGGGAGAACATAAAACAAGGACAAGGACTTTAAGAAGTTATCATTATCATCCCAAGTTCTTAGGAATTTGGTTTGGATCACATATAATCAGAAAGCTGTTGCTGCTATACCCTTCTTTTTTTTTTAAGTATATTTGCCGTAGAATTGCTGTAATTTTGATTATGCTCAATGTCATAACGGGATGAATTCTTCATTATTGCTTTAGAATACATTATAAGAAACAGAATTACTAGGTCAAAGCGTGTGCCCATATTCAAGCTTCAAATTTCCAAACAGTGTGCCAGAAAAGGTGTGTCATTTATACTCTCATCAGCACCCCATTGCCAACATTGGTGTTACCTTTTTTCCCCATCTAATGGACTGCTTTTATAAAACAAAAACATGAGAAAATCTAAAATTCATTTCTACCAACACAAAATATCTCCACTTGCACCTATTTTGGTGTCGCCTTATGGTTGTTAACTGTTCAGGAGAACCTCTGAGTGCTTATTACTTTCCAGGCAATATACTGGGGATTAGATAAAGCTGAAATAGACGTGGACCCTGCCCTTAAAGGCTCATAATCCAGTGAAAAAGATAAACACTAACAATTACAGACACTGTGAGAAGTGCGCCTTCCTTGTGAAGTATGTGTAAAGTACAAAAGCAACACAGAAGAGAAAGCCAGGAGCAGCAGAGAGGAGTCAGGGAGGCTTCAAGGAAGTGGTGACATCTCAGTTGGGTTTTGAAGGATGAGGGGGTCTGGACCAGAGAAGGGAGAATGAAGGAGAGTCACACAGGCAGAGGAGTCTGTTGTGTCTTTGCAGCCAGTATCATCTTCTCCCAGAAAATATTTTTATTGTATAGAGCTTTAGCAATCCAGGTTTAAGTCTCATGGGTAGTTTTATTTTTTTCCATCTCTATCATTTGCAGTTGTATTTCTGTCCACGGAAAAAATAATCAGCAATCTTCCTGCTACTTCATCCAACAATAGAAAGTGCATGATTACTCCTGCTTCCTTCACAGAAGACTTTGTTTTTACAAAAATGGGTAGGAAGCCATTTTGTTGAATACAAACTTTAAAAATTAGATTGTCAACTGTAAGACGTTAATGAAAGAAACTGAAGACGACACAAATAAATGGAAAGATATTCCATGTTCTTGTTCTTGGATTGGAAGACTTAATATTGTTAAAATGTCCATACTACCCGAAGCAATATACAGATTCAACGCAATCTCTATCAAAATTCCAAAGACACTTTTCACAAAAATAAAACAAACAACCCTGAGATTTGTATGGAACCACAAAAGACCCTGAATAGCCAAAGGTATCTTGAGAAAGAAGAACAAAGCTGGAGGCATCACATTCCTGATTTCAAATTATATTACAAAGCTATAGTAATCAAAACAGTATGGGGTTAGCATAAAAACAGACACACATGGGCTTCCCTGGTGGCACAGCGGTTGAGAGTCTGCCTGCTGACGCAGGGGACACGGGTTCCGTTCCCTGATCTGGGAAGATCCCACATGCCGCGGAGCGGCTGGGCCCATGAGCCATGGCCGCTGAGCCTGTGCGTCCAGAGCCTGTGCTCCACAATGAGAGAGGCCACAATAGTGAGAGGCCTGCGTCCCGTAAAAAAAAAAACAAAAAACAAAAAGCAAACAAACAAACAAAAAAAACAGACACACAGGGCTTCCCTGGTGGCACAGTGGTTGAGAATCTGCCTGCCGGTGCAGGGGACACGGGTTCGAGCCCTGGTCTGGGAGGATCCCACAGAGCAACTAGGTCCGTGAGCCACAGCTACTGAGCCTGCGCGTCTGGAGCCTGTGCCCCACAACAAGAGAGGTCACGACAGTGAAAGGCCCGCGCACCGCAATGAAGAGTGGCCCCTGCTTGCCCCAACTAGAGAAAGCCCTCACACAGAAACAAAGACCCAACACAGCCAAAAATAAAAATAATTTTTTTTTAAAAAAGTATAGCATTGTCTAGAGTCTGTGCATGTACTTTAAAAAAAAAAAAAGACACATAGATCAATGGAACAGAATCAAGAGCCCAGAAATAAGCCCACACATATATGGTCAATTAATTTACAACAAAGGAGCCAAGAATATACAATAGGGAAAGGACAATCTCTTCAATAAATTGTGCTGGGGAAACTGGACAATCAAATGCAAAAGGATGAAACTGGACATATCTTACACCATACACAAAAATTAACTCAAAATAGATTAAAGACTTGAATGTAAGACCTGAAACCATAAAACTCCTACAAGAAAACATAGGCAGTACATTCCTTGACAACAGTCTTGTTGATGAT
The DNA here is from genome assembly GCF_963455315.2 of Globicephala melas. Taxonomy (NCBI): domain Eukaryota; kingdom Metazoa; phylum Chordata; class Mammalia; order Artiodactyla; family Delphinidae; genus Globicephala; species Globicephala melas. Next base: position 81,361,168 of record NC_083317.1, on the reverse strand, counting down.
TTTTAGATCTCACACCAAAAGCAAAAATTTACAAGTGGGACTATATCAAACTAAAAAGCTTCTGCACAGCAAAGGAATCCATCAACAAAAGGAAAAGGCAACCAAATGAATGGGAGAAAATATGTGCAAATCATATATGTGAAGAGGGGTTAATGTGCAAAATATATAAAGAACTCATGCAACTCAATAAAAACAGTAACAAAAACCCCAAACAATTCTATTAAAAACTGGCAGATGACCCGAACAGACATTTTTCCAAAGAAGACATACAGATGACAAACAGGTACATAAAAAGATATTCAACATCATTATCATTAGGGAAATACAAACCAAAACCACAATGACATATCACTTCATAACTGTCTGAATGGCTGTTATCAAAAAGACAAGAAATAAGTGTTGGAAAAGGGAACCCTTGTGCACCGTTGGTGGGAATGTAAACTGGTGCAGCCACTCTGGAAAACTGCATGGGGGTTCCTCAAAAACTTAAAAATAGAAGTACCTATGATGTGGCAATTCCATTTCTGGGTATTTATCCAAAGAAAACAAAAACACTAATTTGAAAAGCTATCTGCACTCCCATGTTCACTGCAGCATAGTCAAGAAATGGAAACAACCTAAGGGTGCACCAACAACCAACAGATGAATGGATAAAGACAATATGGTGTGTGTGTGTATGTTTACACACACACACTCAATGGAGTATTGCTCAGCCATAAAAAAAGAATGAAATCTTGGCATTTGCGACAATATGGATGGATCTTGAGGGGATCATGCTAAGTAAAAAACACAAATACCATATGACTTCACTTATATGTGGTGAACATATAAGTGAAAAACAATGTATGTGACAAACATATAAGTAAAAAACCAAGATCACAGATACAGAGAACAGACTGGTGGTTGCCGAAGGTGGGGGTCAGCAAAATGGGTAAAGGGGATCAAAAGGTATGAACTTCCACTTATAAAATAAGTAAGTCATGAGGATGTAATACATAGTATGCTAACTATAATTCATAATATTGTATTACATATTTGAAAGATGCCAAGAAAGTAAATCTTAAAAGTTCTCATCACAAGATAAAGAAATCTTGTAATTACATATGGTGCTGAATGTTAACTACACTTCTTGTGGTGATCATTTCACAATATATACAAATATCGAATCATTATGTTGTGTACCTGAAACTAATATAATGTTATATGTCAGCTATACTGCAATTTGAAAAATTAAATTTAAGCTTTAAGAGGATATTTAATCCTTAAAGGTCCTTAAATAGTTTCTCAAGTAAGATGGGAAGGTATACAAATGAGATAAATAACTTTCCATTCCTACAAAAATAAATCAACTGGATCTACACAAAATCCAACTTAAAAATAGTATAAAAAAGCATAAGAATTTATTAATGGCATCAGATAATTTTCAAATAATAAAATCACACCTAAAAGCTGCCCTTTTACGTGTTTTCATATGTCATTAGCAGCAGATATAAATACCCACGCCCGGGATTTAACTGTTCTGAAAAACAGACTCTTGCAGAATATGGATTTTAGCAGCACACTTGGGGGGGGGGGCAACTGAAACTGTACTAGTTAAAAGCCTCTAACTTATCCCAGAATTTTCAAAGTCCAAAACACCTCTCTAGGTCACTAATCCTCCAGTGTTTACATTACAGAGGATTTAAATAGAATTGGCAGAAAATCACATACAAAGGGGCCTCTGGTCCCTTATCAATTATTAGAAAATGGCTTATTAATTACTTTATTATTTTCTTTTAAATTTAAGCCTTTCAAATTGTGCCTATGGCTCAAATATCTTCCTAAATGCTTTGTTATCAAAGGCAAACAGATCTTCCCCTGAATCTAAATGACAGCCTGGCTTTCTCCACCACCTGCTGGAATGCACCTGAGCTTGGCCAGGAGCAGAGGCTTATCTCTGATGCTGCGCCTGTGATGGGCACAGCTTCTCCAGCCAGGGAGCTATAGGGGAAGGCTCTAACCCCTGAGTCCAGGTAAGCCACCACACGGAGCTTCGGTTTCTGTCCAGCCCCACGATGCAGCCCAAATGCAGCTAAGGCTCCAGGTCATCTGCTACTGGGCCCAGGATTGACAAGTCACGCTTGTGTTCAGGTATGGAAAATTACCAGTTGTCCAATCTTTATTAAAGTAAAGACACTGGGGCTTCCCTGGTGGCGCAGTGGTTAAGAATCCGTCTGCTAATGCAGGGGACACGGGTTCGAGCCCTGGTCTGGGAAGATCCCACATGCCACGGAGCGGCTGGGCCCATGCGCCACAACTACTGAGCCTGCACTCTAGAGCCCGTGAGCCACAACTACTGAGCCCACGAGCCTGGAGCCCGTGCTCCGCAACAGGTGAAGCCCGCACACTGCAATGAGGAGTGGCCCCCGCTCGCCACGACTAGAGAAAGCCCGCGCGCAGTAACAAAGACCCAATGCAGCCAAAAATAAAAATAAATAAATTTTTTTTAAAAAGTGAATATATCACTCAAATTTGTCTGTTTGGTTTTTTCCTACCTTTTTTCTTTTTTCCAACTGTCAAAAAGCAAATGGAATCCTCACACACAAAATTCCCACATTAAGCCCACGCAATTTAGACTGACTTGAAAAACAGATCGCTTGGTTTGTTTGTAAATTTAGAAGGATAAACGTCACATGAGGTGAAAAATAAAATATGTACCTATTTATAAGTTCACAGTTTAATCAACAAGCACCTACTATATGCTGAGCTAAGGATACTGAAAGACACGTTTCCCATCTCAAAACGCTCACAGTCTGGTACAGACCAGCACCATTTTCTTCTTTGCATTTAATTTCTATCTGTTGGGTTGCCAATAGAACAAGACTAGGCTAATTATTATATTAATCTAATAATATATTTATTATCCGATTTATTTAGCTTCTAATTACAAGCATCATCATTTGAAGTTTTTTCAGTTTTATACTAATAAGTGTAATAGCTAAAACTGAATGCCTACTCTGTGCCAAACATCAAACGAACCCATTTTCTGTATATCATCAGGCACAATCCTTTGAGCTAGCTACTCTTATCACTGCCTCCTTACAGGTGAGGAAACCAAGCTCAGAGCCATAGATGACTTGCCTAGTCTTACGCCTAGTAAGAGGTAGAGCCAGGATATAAACTCAGGTATGCCCAATCAGAGCTTAGGCTCTTAACTACCAAGTTTTGTGGCCTCCACTTACTCAAGTGTCTGGCAAAATTAGTTACAAATGGAAAGAATTGGGGGATATTTTCTGAGGAATTGTTCTATCATAGGCACATGGGCAAAATACAATAGCCTCTTGGAGATAAGTTCAGAAAACTATTGGTGAGCCTGATCCACCAGATGGCACACAGCAGAAGCAAGAAGAACTACAATTCTGCAGCCCATGGAACGAAAACCACATTCACAGAAAGAGACAAAATGAAAAGCCAGAGGACTATGTACCAGATGAAGGAACGAGACAAAACCCCCGAAAAACAACTAAATGAAGTGGAGATAGGCAAACTTCCAGAAAAAGAATTCAGAATAGAGATAGTGAAGATGATCCAGGACCTCGGAAAGAGAATGGAGGCAAAGATCGAGAAGATGAAAGAAACGTTTAACAAAGACCTAGAAGTATTAAATAACAAACAAACAGAGACAAACAATACAATAACTGAAATGAAAACTATACTAAAAGGAATCAATAGCAGAATAACTGAGGCAGAAGAACGGATAAGTGACCTGGAAGACAGAATGGTGGAATTCACTGCCGAGGAACAGAATAAAGAAAAAAGAATGAAAAGAAATGAAGACAGCCTAGGAGACCTCTGCGACAACATTAAACGCACCAACAATCGCATTTCAGGGGTCCCAGAAGGAGGAGAGAGAGAGAAAGGACCCAAGAAAATATCTGAAGAGATTATAGTCGAAAACTTCCCTAACATGGGAAAGGAAATAGCCACTCAACTCTAGGAAGTGCAGAGAGTCCTAGGCAGGATAAACCCAAGAAGAAACACACCAAGACACACAGTAATCAAACTGACAAAATTAAAGACAAAGAAATATTATTGAAAGCAACAAGGGAAAAATGACAAATAACATAGGAGGCAACTCCCATAAGGGTAACAGCTGATTTCTCAGCACAAACTCTACAAGCCAGAAGGGAGTGGCATGATATATTTAAAGCGATGAAAGGGAAGAACCTACAACCAAGATGACTCTACCCAGCAAGGATCTCATTCAGATTCGATGGAGAAATCAAAAGCTTTACAGACAAGCAAAAGCTAAGAGAATTTAGCACCACCAAACCAGCTCTACAACAAATGCTAAAGGAACTTCTCTAAGTGGGAAATACAAGAGAAGAAAAGGACCTACAAAAACAAACCGAAAACAATTAAGAAAATGGTAATAGGAACATACGTATTGATAATTACCTTAAATGTGAATGGATTATATGCTCCAACCAAAAGACACAGGCTCGCTGAATGGATACAAAAACAAGACCCATACATATGCTGTCTACAAGAGACCCACTTCAGACCTAGGAACACATACAGACTGAAAATGAGGGGAAGGAAAAAGATATTCCATGCTAATGGAAATCAAAAGAAAGCTGGAGTAGCAATTCTTGTATCAGATAAAATAGACTTTAGAGAATGATACAAGAGACAAGGAGGGACACTACATAACGATCAAGGGATCAATCCAAGAATAAGATATAACAATTATAAATACATATGCACCCAACATAGGAACACCTCAATACATAAGGCAACTGCTAACAGCTATAAAAGAGGAAATCAACAGTAACATAATAATAGTAGGGGACTTAACACCTCTCTTACACCAATGGATAGATCATCCAGACAGAAAATTAATAATGAAACACAAGTTTTAAATGACACAACAGACCAGATAGATTTAATTGACATTTATAGGACATTCCATCCAAAAAACAGCAGATTACACTTTCTTCTCAAGTGCACATGGAACATTCTCCAGGATAGATCACATCTTGGATCACAATTCAAGCCTTGGTAAATTTAAGAAAATTGAAATCATATCAAGCATCTTTTCTGACCACAACGCTATGAGATTAGAAATAAATTAAGGGGAGAAAAACATAAAAAACACAAACACATGGAGGCTAAACAATACATTACTAAATAACCAAGAGATCACAGAAGAAATCAAAGAGGAACTCAAAAAATACCTAAAGACAAATGACACCAAAAACACGATAATCCAAAACCTCTGGGATGCAGCAAAAGCAGTTCTAAGAGAGAAGTTTATAGCAATACAATCCTACCTCAAGAAAAAGAAAAAATCTCAAATAAACAATCTAACCTTATATCCAAAGGAACTAGAGAAAGAAGAACAAACAAAACCCAAAGTTAGTAGAAGGAAAGAAATCATAAAATCAGAGCAGAAATAAATGAAATAGAAACAAAGAAAACAATAGCAAAGATGAATAAAGCTAAAAGCTGGTTCTCTGAGAAGGTAAACAAAATTGATCAACCTTTAGCCAGACTCATCAAGAAAAAGAGGGAGAGGACTCAAATCAATAAAATTAGAAATGAAAAAGGAGAAGTTACAACAGACACTGCAGATATACAAAGCATCCTAAGAGACTACTACAAGCAACTCTATGCCAATAAAGTGGACAACCTGGAAGAAATGGACAAATTCTTAGTAAGTTATAACCTTCCAAAACTGAACGAGGAAGAAACAGAAAATATGAACAGACCAAAGTTGAAACTGTGATTAAAAATGAAATTGAAATTGAAACTGTGATTAAAAATCTTCCAACAAACAAAAGTCCAGGACTGGAGGGTTTCACAGGTGAATTCTATCAAACATTTAGAAGAGCTAACACCCATCCTTCTCAAACTCTTCCAAAAAATGGCAGAGGAAGTAACACTCCCAAACTCATTCCACGAGGCCACCATCACGCTGATACCAAAACCAGACAGAGATACTACAAAAAAAGAAAATTACAGACCAATATCACTGATAAATATTGATGCAAAAATCCTCAACAAAATACTAGCAAACAGAATCCAATGACACATTAAAACGATCATACACCGTGCTCAAATGGGATTTATCCCAGGGATGCAAGGATTCTTCAATATATGCAAATCAATGAATGTGATACACCATAGTAACAAACTGAAGAATAAAAACCATATGATCATCTCAAAAGATACAGAAAAAGCTTTTGACAAAATTCAACACCCATATATGATAAAAACTCACCAGAAAGTGGGCATGGAGGGAAGCTACTGCAACACAATAAAGGCCATATACAACAAACCCACAGCAACCATTATTCTCAATGGTGAAAAACCTAAAGCATTTCCTCTGAGATCAGGAACAAGAAAAGGATGTTCACTCTCACCACTATTATTCAGCATAGTTTTGGAAGTCCTTGCCATAGCCATCAGAGAAGAAAATGAAATAAAAGGAAGACAAATTGGAAAAGAAGTGAAACTGTCACTCTTTGCAGATGACATGATACTATACATAGACAATCCTAAAGATGCCACCAGAAAACTACTAGAGCTAATCAATGAATCTGGTAAAGTGCAGGATACAAAATTAATGCACCGAAGTCTCTTGCATTCTTACACACTAACAACGAAAGGTCAGAAAGAGAAATTAAGGTAACAATCCCACTCACCACTGCAACAAAAAGAATAAAATACCTAGGAATAAACCTACCTAAGGAGGTAAAAGACGTATACTCAGAAAACTATAAGACACTGATGAAAGAAATCAAAGATGACACAAACAGATGGAGAGATATATACCATGTTCTTGGATTGGAAGAATCAATATTGTGAAAATGACTATACTACCCAAAGCAATCTACAGATTCAATGCATCCCTATCAAATTAGCAGTGGCATTTTTTACAGAACTAGAACAAAAAATCTTAAAATTTGTATGGAGACACAAAAGACCCCTAATAGCCAAAGCAGTCTTCAGGGAAAAAAAACAGAGCTGGAGGAATCAGCCTCCCTGGCTTCAGACTATACTACAAAGCTATGTAATCAAGACAATATGGTACTGACACAAAAACAGAAATATAGATCAATGGAACAGGACAGAAAGCCCAGAGTTAAACCCACACACCTATGGTCAACTAATCTATGACAAAGGAGGCAAGGACATACAATGGAGAAAAGACAGTCTCTTCAACAAGTGGTGCTAGGAAAACTGGACAGCTACATGGAAAAGAATGAAATTAGAACACTCCCTAACACCACACACAAAAATAAACTCAAAATGGATTAAAGACCTAAATGTAAGACCAGACACTATAAAACTCTCAGAGGAAAACATAGGAAGAACACTCTCTTGACATAAATCACAGCAAGATCTTTTTTGATCCACTTCCTAGAGTAATGGAAATAAAAATAAACCAATGGGACCTAATGAAACTTAAGAGCTTTTTCAAAGCAAAGGAAACTACAAACAAGACAAAAAGACAACCCTCAGAATGGGAGAAAATATTTGCAAACGAATCAACGGACAATGGATTAATCTCCAAAATATACAAACAGCTCATGCAGCTCAGTATTAAAAAAAACAAACAACCCAATCCAAAAACGGGCAGAAGACCTAAATAGACGTCTCCAAAGAAGACATACAGATGGTCAAGATGCATATGAAAAGTTGCTCAACATCACTAATTATTAGAGAAATGCAAATCAAAACTACAATGAGGTATCACCTCACACCAGTTAGAATGGGCATCATCAGAAAATCTACAAACAACAAATGCTGGAGAGGGTGTGGAGAAAAGGGAACCCTCTTGCCCTGTTGGTGGGAATGTAAACTGATATAGCCACTATGGAGAACAGTATGGAGGTTCCTTAAAAAACTAAAAATAGAATTACCATATGACCCAGCAATCCCACTACTGGGCATATACCCAGAGAAAAGCATAATTCAGAGAGACACATGCACCCCAGTGTGCACTGCAGCACTATTTACAATAGCCAGGTCATGGAAGCAACCTAAGTGTCCACTGACAGACGAATGGATAAAGAATATGTGGTACATATATACAATGGAATATTACTCAGCCATAAAAAGCAATGAAATTGGGTCATTTGTAGAGACGTGAATGCATCTAGAGACTGTCACACAGAGTGAAGTAAGTCAGAAAGAGAAAAACAAGTATCATATATTAACGCATATATGTGGAATCTAGAAAAATGGTACAGATGAACCAGTTTGCAAGGCAGAAATAGAGACACAGATGTAGAGAACAAACGTATGGACACCAAGTGGGGAAAGTGGTGGGGAGGGGGGTGTGGCGGTGGTGGGATGAATTGGGAGATTGGGATTGACATGTATACAATAATATGTATAAAACAGATAACTAATAAGAACCTGCTATATAAAAAATAAATAAAATTCAAAAATTCAAAAAAAATAAAGGAAACTATTGGTTTGCAAACATCTTACCAGCTCATGAATGAGGGTATAAACCAAACAGTAACATATGCCAACAGAAGTACAATTGTGAAAGTACTGATTATAAATTTTGTTTATTAAACTTCTTAAATCCCAAGATCCTGGACTTTTTTTTTCGTTTTTTTTAAATTGAAGTAGAGTTGATTTACAATGTTGTGCCCATCTCTGCTGTGCAGCAAAATGACTTGGTTCCAAGATCCTGGACTTTTAGACTCAACTTCATTTCTTTCCTTTTCAGGATCCATGGGCTAATGCGTCTGACTGATAAACACATAATGAAAGAATGAATTGGTATCAATAGCAAGCAGTACTTTGTACCATGAATAACTGCTATTTGTCACTGTCAAGAAAACCTGGAATTCACGCTGGACAGAATTCTGGGCCCCATGAGATTCCAGATAAGGAGGACTCATAACCCAGAATAGAAAGCCATGGGAAGGTTTTCAAGATCCAATCGTAAGGATTACAAAAATAACAATATTTAGGTCTGGCTTTATGGGCATGTGACCTGTGCAGTCACACAGGTCCTGTGCTCAGAAGGGCCCCCAACACTTGGTTTAATGCTCTCCTGTCACCACGCAGAAATTCTTAATATTTTGTCTTTGAATTTGTGTTTTGTAAGTAAAGTCCAAAGGAATGATGGAGCGTGTGTGAGCAGGAGACATATGTAATGTGCGTGTTGCCACTCTTTGTCTCCCTCTTTGCACAGAGCATTTGTGGTGCCCTTTAAGCAGAGATTTCTGGTGGGCCCACCACATGTGCGAGTTCAGCAAGACTCAGAGCAAGTACAAGGCAAGGATGTGATGTCTTCACATCGCAGTAAGTGGAGGTAAAGCCCCAAGACGTCACTTTTTCCACTGGAACCAGAACTTGCTTGGAACATAGAGAGAAGGCAAAGGCATTCTAAGAAACATGAATGACCAGTGAAGGACTACAGTATCCTTTCTTACACACATTACTTTCTCATGCAAGCCAAGCACTTACACTGAAAGGATGATGGTAAAAGGAAAGGAAAAGATAGGGCAATCCATAGTCCCTTTTCCATTAATCCTTACCATCAGTAAGCCACATGTAGAGTACTGGTAGAATGTGCACACATTAAGTGAAATAAAAACAGCTGAGTTAGTTTGGTGCAGTATTTCCACTGTTCTAGTAAGAACAATGTATGAGCTGCAAAATACAAATTGTATAATTCTGCTGATTTCACATATGAGTTAAATCCACATATTTACATTTTAAACTGGCATTGCAAGATACAAAAGTCAACAGTAAAATTCATAATAATAATGAAAATCTTTAATATTCCTTCACTTAGAATGACATTCAATAGCAAATAAAAAATACATCACGACAAGTCAAGATAGAGAACATGGAAGAAAGGAAAAAGCTTTATATTTTAGTACTTGTAATGACACTTTTTCCTGTTTTTTTTTTTTTTGATCAGGAGACCCCACATTTTCATTCTGTATTTTACCCCACAAATTATATAGCAGCCTTGACAACAGTAACAGGCGAAAAAATTAAATTATGATTAATTCACTGCCTGCTTCCAATCGAACTTCAAATCAAACAATCAAAGACTAGATACTTCAACAATAAAGCAAAAAAAAAAAAAGTATTACTGCTTGGAATTCTGAGTGTGGTGAAACCAACCCATCAACACATACACACAACCTCCTTCACCATGTGCAGCAACCCAGGTATTCACCCTGAAATGGAGGAAAGAGGTTTTCACATCAAGTCAGTTACCAATACTTCTCCCAGTGCCGAAGACTGTGCCTCAGGGCTTTCCTGTGAGGGAAGAACATGCAGATAGGACAAGTGGTATAAACGATCCATTTGCAGTGCAAATCTCTGTATGACACAAGCAGCCTCAGACTTCAGCAATGACTTATTGCTCATGTGCACTTGTCATATTTGGCACCTTAGAGGAGAGAGGTAACTCCTTATGCTCGATGGACATTTTAAGATTTAATAAACCACCTAGAGGGGTGGGATAGGGAGGGTGGGAGGGAGACGCAAGAGGGAGGGGATATGGGGATATATGTATACATATAGTTGATTCACTTTGTGATACAGCAGAAACTAACACAACATTGTAAAGCAATTATACTACAATAAAGATGTTAAAAAAATGATTTTAAAAAGATTTAATAAGCACAAGCACTTTCATATACAGTCTTATTTTATTCCTACCACAGCCATGTGAGGGGCTCAGGAAAAGCAGATTTTAATAACACTTTTATTGTCAGTATTCCAATGATAAAAGTAATGTTGCTTTTAATGTTCCTGACCTGGGTAGTGGTGACATGGGTATTCACTTTAGACTCATTCTTTAAATTTCATATATGTGTTTTATGTACTTTTGGGTATGATAGATAGAGTCTGCAACAAAAAACAAAAGGTGATAAATGTTCAGTGTAGGAATTAGAAAAGAAGGCTATAAATCTCCCATAATCCCATCTAAGGAAACTATTAACAACTTGATGCTTTCCCTTCTTTGTTGTTATAAAATTGGAATACTGTTTTCCGTGATGTCTCTTTTTCTTCAACATACCATATTTTTATACAGTATTAAAAATTCAACATAGTATTTCTTAGCAAAGATAAACCCTAGTGTATTTAACCAATTCCCTATCGTTGGATATTCAGGGTGTATCTAACAACTTATTTCCAAAATTACCAGAGAGCACTTATCTCTCTTGCAGGGAAAAGGAACAGCTCATGGAGGTTGACAACCTTACCACTGCTGTGTGCAGAGCCAGGAGATACTCACTGGGTCGGAGGCTTGTTCCTCTCCATATGCTGCTCTACACTTCCTCTGATCACAAAGGTTTAACCTGACAAATTAAAGGGGATAATAGTGAAAGACAACGCATCCCTGACCCTTTCCCATGAACTCTCGCCCCCTAAAATGGGGCACAGTCCACCAAGTTCAGGGTTGAGATCAGGAGGGATGTGTTTCTGCGGTGTCTGGCCTGAGATGAAGGGCCCCATCGCTGTCCCCCTGAGGTGTACTGCCTAGGCCCAAACAGTTCCTTGGGAGACCAGGCAGGGAGAATAAACTTTTCAAAGGTACAAGGTTGCAGGGTTCGAGGTTAGTAGGGAGGTTCTATAAATATTTACTGAACAAAACTCTGTCTGTTAACTGGTGACACAGAGCAAGGTGTGGTTTTCCTTCCTGCCCCCAGAGGCGGCTGGGAAAGTTGGTCTGACAAACTAGTGGGAAGTGCTGCCTGGCCAAGATGGAACCAAGACACAGAAGAATGCTGAACATGATTCAGGAAATGAAGTGAGTCCAACCATCTTCTGTCTGCCCTCTCCCCCGAGCCTCCGCAACTCCCACCTCTGGTCACTGAAGCCGGAAACCATAGAGGAGAAGACACTCATAAACAAAACACTGGTCACAAAAATGAGAGCCTGCAGGAGCTGACCAAACAAATAGCTCTGGTTGCAGTACACAGTTTAGCTGTTTCCCAACAGGTTGAAATATCACTGGCACCATTTAATACTGCAAATGCCACTGGGTGGCAATAAAAATGAGCTGTGGGAGGCTGTACATAGAAGAAAAGTCCTAGCCTACCTCTGGTTTGGTGGGTGGTCTTAAAGTTTTCTTTTTGGCAAGGCCACGTCCATTCCTTTACAATCCTTGCTAACTGAAGGAGCCAAGAACCTACTTTTAGTAAGATGACCTTCCTTCAGGAAGAACCACAACTAAACCACTCTAGACTTAAGACAAATCTATCCTAACATCTAGGGACTCCAGAGACAGTGGTTCCAAAACCTACTTGAAAATGCAAAAATGTTTAGCTACAGTTTACTAGGAAATCCACCTCCCATCGCCAGTCAATTCTAATCTAATCCCTGATTCTTAAAAAAAAAAAAAAGCCCGTTTTTCATATAACTTAAAATATAGTCTATGTGGCATGACAAATTTTGCTTGGGGACATCCAGAGTCAGTGGGGGCCTTCAAAGGGATAGGAAGCCACCTTCCAGAGCTGCCGAAGCCCAAGTGCACCTGACTGCTCACAGCAACCGCGGACGTAAAACCTGCTGGCTCCAAACATCAGTGATCTCAAAGGCAGATGCTCCCAGTGGCAGGCGCTGCTCTGTCGTGGAGCTGCTTCTCACATGAGCAACTCCATGTCCTCCCAAGAGCAGCAGAGATTGATGATTCATTATTGTCCTGAGCAGTACTGGGGTGTCCAGCTAGAGTATCATCATTCAGAAGGATTAGTCTTTTTAGCACGGGAACCCTAGCTCAAACTGAATGTCTCTCCCTTCTGGATCAAAAAAAAGCCAGCTCTCACGAACATGGGTACGAGACATAATTTGATTTATAAGCTTTGTGGGCCTCTATGAGGAAGACTGTATATGGGAGTGGAGTAGAAGTGAGGATAAAGCCAGCAAGAAGCATATAACATATTATGCAAGCAAGATACCTATTTATTATTAACTTTTATTTAGATTTTCATTTAAATGATACATTCTCAAGCTAGGGACTCCTGTAGAAATTACCTGAAAAATTTTATGGAAGAAGAGAAAATACTCTAATGTTTGGAAGCAGGACCAGAAAAGGATCTCTTCGATGCTTTTAAGTTGAAAAGTTAGGTCTGTAAAGATCTAGGTATCCAAATGTGGCCATGCTAAATTTGAGTGTGGGCTCTTTTCCATTCCTGGCCTGCCTTCTTTTCGAAGTATGATTGGGCAAAAAGCAAAATCAAAAATAAACAAAAGCAAAAACCAGGTAAAACACGGAAATAAGTCAGAGACATAGAAAATGCCAACATTAATAATTTCCAAATCACTAGGAGTTAAGGATAATTACCCAGCTATGTATCAATGGAATTACTATGTTTTAACTTTCTAAGATTCTCATGCTTCCAAAATTAATTATCTGCTTACTTGAAGCTTCTAACTTATAATTTAGAAATAGGTACCCTTTTTCTGCTTTGAAGAAATTTAGATTTTAAGATGCTAACATTTATGTTTTGGTACAGTCATCATCCTTGGGCTTGGAGATCTTTGGTATTTACGGTCAAGGTGCTCTGTTCTTTCAGATTAAAAAAAAAAAAAATCTGTGGACGACTTTAGTTTCTTTAACAGGTTGGGAGTGTCCCAAATGTAGTCAATAAAAGTTCCCTTCCTGTCACTGTTTTAGGGAGTCCTACTCAGACTGCTCTCAGGAGCAGCAAAAATGACAGAGGAAGGAATAGTGGGTTGGCGTAATGGACAGACCATTAGATACATGATGTACTACCTGCCTGTCTCAGTCAACTAGAACCACTGTGCTTTAACACCAGAGCAGCAACTGGCAAACAGGAAAGTCTACCACAAAGCCTGTTGCTGTTACGATTGTGGGAAGTCAAACTTGTCAAATATCAGTTTTCTCCCTGCTCCAATAATGCGTTATATAGAAGCTCTCTTCCAGGTTACAGAATTTGTTTTATTTCTAAAAATTCCCAACGGACAGTAGGAACCGGTAAGGCATAACAGGTAACAATCATTAGAGGCTGAATTCCCCAACTCTTTTTTTTTGCGGTACGCGGGCCTCTCACTGTTGTGGCCTCTCCCGTTGCGGAGCACAGGCTCCAGACGCGCAGGCTCAGCGGCCATGGCTCACGGGCCCAGCCGCTCCGCGGCATGTGGGATCTTCCCAGACCGGGGCACGAACCCGTGTCCCCTGCATCGGCAGGCGGACGCTCAACCACTGCGCCACCAGGGAAGCCCTCCCCAACTCTTGATTTAGAGTATATAACCATCACCCTGCCCCAACCTCCCCACATCGCCTGCACTGTGACAGCCCGGTTCCAAAAGGGCTGGTTGTCCCCACTTCAAAATTCAGCCTAAGTCCCATCTGGTGAAACCTGTCCCCCACGATCTTGACACAAAGAACTCCAATGTCACTGATAACCTCAGAAATTCCGTAAGGTCCTCTTACCTCTCTTCAGCCATGAAAATTATTTTAAAATATGTATAGACATTCAAGAACTTCCCCCTTTTCCTGCTCGACTATACTGAGAATGGTATTTAACCTAAACACATACATGTCAAGGCTGTGTTGTAAAGGATAATTACCTATTTGTTTATTTATTAGACTCTTGGCCTTCAAAATAAATGTCAGGAGGGAAAAAAACCAAGAAATTGGGGTCAACACTTGAAGATTCAACACAGAGAAATTAATACACATAATTACTGATTAGACACTAATGACAATAATGTATGCTGCCGTCCAAAGTTCAAACAAGCAATTAGGGTTGATATAAGAAGTATAAACAATTAACAAACGGTCTAATTGCTTTTCTGAATAGAGACTGGCCTCTATTCCTCACACAGACTCTGTGACAGTCTATCCTAGAATCTCTATGGGTAATTCCTGGGCCACTTCCTCCCAGGTGCATATTGAAAAGCTCTGAAAACTAGTAACACTCTGAATGCAGATTTATCTGTTAGGACCATCACTTCTTCCTCTGGGTAACTTTGAGAAAAAACTTCAAGATGTTTCACTAACCAGCGTGAAACAAAAATTGGACTTACAATTGGACATGGAATCAGCCAGGATATGATCTCTCATTGAAAGGCAAAAGCACTATTACAATTAGCAAAATTGCACTGTGTTAAAAAGGTCCCTGACATCAAGCCAAGAACATGAATTAGCTTGGCTCAGAGAGAAAAGAGCCTGTTCCTAAGATAAATCAGGCAAGCACACATCTTTAACAAAAATTAAAAGTACACCAAAACCACAATGGCATCTTGGCTTTTATCCCTCTTGCTGATTTAATAGGTGACTCTAAACTCTTCAAAAGTGGGGACTACATCTCAGCTCAGTTCCTGCATCAGAATCCCCAGGAGGACTTGTTAACACAGGACGCACCTCCAGAGTTTCTGACACAATAGATCTGGGGTGAGCCTGAGAATTTGCATTTCCAACAAAGTTCCCAGTTGATGCTAAGGTGGCGATACTTTGAGAAGCATGTCCTGGCTTATATATTACATGGAGTGTACAAAGGTGAGAGGATGCTTACCTTTCTGTGGGTAACATCCCCTCAAGAGCGCTGGAGAGCTGCATTGTGAAAGGTTCCTTCAGGAAATGCCCACATAGGCCCACACTTTGCCTTTGACACTGGGAATTTATTATCTGTTGATCTTTAGTCTATGTATTACAAACCTCTCTGGACTTTGAGACCTTCCAAGGCAAAGGAGAGCAACTCCCGAAGCCTAGGAACCAATTTGCCTGGGATGACATGCATCCCATCCCCTAGAAGTACAAATTCCAGAATAAGATGCACCTGGGTTCAAATCTTGGCTCTTTCACTTATTAAAGTGTGAGCCCTTGGGCAAGTTACTTAATCTTTGAGCCACTGCTCCTCATCTATAAAGTGGGAACCATAACAGCAATAACTACAACTCACAGTGCGGATGAAGAATTCGATGAAATAAAAAGGTATCTAAATCTCTTAGCCCAAAGTCTAACACAGAGAAAACTCAGTGTCAATGTTATCATGCCCAGTTTTTACTGAGGATGTCTAGAATTCTCTACCCAGATCACTTGTAATCCAGGAACTCTTCCTCTACTGACAACTCCCACCTACCCAGACATTTCAACAAGATATCCAAGACAGGAGAGAGAGCTTTCTCCCAAGAAAACATCATTCACAGTCCTCTTGGATCCCTTGGTCCTCCTGCCAAACTGGTATCTCCGCTCCAATCCAGACCCTCCATAAATGCCGGTGTAAGAAGTCTACCTGGAGTACTTTCACCCAAAGTCCTCCAGGCGCCCTAAATTCTTTCACCACTCTTCAAAAAACAGCCTTTTTGAATAAAGGGAGGAAAGGTGTGGGCCATCCTTAATTCAGCCATCCAAAGATAAGCAAACCACCATGGCACCTGAATGCATGCATGTCCTGTAAAATTTATGTAATTCAGTGCACATGATCTTTTTAAAAATTCGTTTCATTTTTTAAACATTTTTATTATAAAAGTAATAAATATAGAAATTAGAAAATTAAGACCACTAGTGATTCTATCACAAGATAACCACTGTTAATAATCTGATGCATGTTATTTCAGTTCTACATGTATATATGAAAATGGTATCATACTATTTGTTATTGTTCTGCAATCTTTCTCAGTATATTGTACAAGTTCTTAAATTATACATTTTTCATTTTTTATTGAAGTATAGTTGATTTACAGTGCTGTGTTAGTTTCTGGTACACAGCAGAAATATATATATTTTTTCTCTTTCAGATTCTTTTCCATTATAGATTATTACAAGATATTGAGTATAGTTCCCTGTGCTATACAGTAGGACCCTGTTGCTTATCTATTTTATATACAGGAGTTTGTTAATCCCGAACTCCTAATTTATCCCTCTTCACCCCCATCCTCTCGCCTTCGGTAACCATAAGTTCATTTTCTATGTCTGTGAATCTGTTTCTGTTTTGTACAAGTTTTTAAATATTCTTCTATAACATTAATGTTAACAGCTGCAAAGGGATTCATGACACGGCCGGGCAATAACTTATTTAACCCCTCGGAGCCTTTTCTCTCACACATGCTGTGTATGCTGAGGACCCAGCAGAGTGAATATGCATATTGACAACCGCTGCTCCCCATCATTCGGCCACGTGCAAGGACAGAACTGTTGGACTGATAAAGCTGAAGGAATTATTAGCTAATAAACTTGCAGGCTGACGTAATCAAAGAAAAACATTTAAATTAATTAAAAATACTTTTATTAATTTTCTACACATGCTAATACTGGATAGTAGGTGGTCCACAAATTCCTACCCTTTTGTACTGCAATGTAGCTGAAACATTTCCCTTTTTTTTTTTTTTTTTTTTGCGGTACGCGGGCCTCTCACTGTTGTGGCCTCTCCCGCTGCGGAGCACAGGCTCCGGACGCGCAGGCTCAGAACGCGCAGGCTCAGCGGCCATGGCTCACGGGCCTAGCCGCTCCGCGGCATGTGGGATCCTCCCGGAGCAGGGCACGAACCCGTGTCCCCTGCATCGGCAGGCGGACTCTCAACCACTGCGCCACCAGGGAAGCCCCCCCCCCATTCTTGTTTTAACGAGAAATTTAATTTTGTCAATGAAATTAAATTAAATCAGAATATACTTTACATATATTCCCAAGGTCTGAGCAGTTAAACTTTTTTTTTTTTTAATGAAAAGAGGGAAAATCAAAACCTATAAGCTATTTACTATGCTTCAATTCTGTACTGACTACAGGGAGAATGCAGGGGGCTGAGAGTGGTTGGGGGAGGTAAATCTAAGTCTTACACAGTATATTCTAATTAGTTAACGCTGTTAGAGAATCAAAGATCCTGTGTGAGGGAAAGTCCAACTCTGTTTACACTGTGCCTCTCAAAGGGATCCTGTAAAACTGACAATTGTGAGTGTAGGGCTCACGCAGCAGGGCTCACGCAGCAGTCACCTCAGGAAGCACCTAGTCGTGGCCTTTGTGGATATCCAGTACTGATGTCACTCCCGAAGACTGTCAAGTACCTGCAGTGGTGCACTCTGCTGCCCCACTACCAGCCCCACCAAGTCTGTGCCTCCTGCTTCTCATTTCCCACTGATTCCTTCAAAGAATATGTCGTCCTTCCCATTTGGGGAGGACCAAGGTTACTAGGAAAGATGGAGAAAAGATCTTATACACACACACATTATCTAGAAACTCATATATCCCTTATAAAAATTAAATTTATCACTTCCCATAACAAGTCATGCCTGGGGGGACCTGAGGGTCTGCCATGGTATCATATGCAGATAAGGCAACTGCCCAATCAGAAGAGACAGCAGGGCACAGCCATCCTCTCCCATTGCTAAGCAGACATTTCCTGTTGATGTACCAGTGCCTCAAATTTAAAACTTTATCTCCTCAAACCTACCTCCCTCTTCTGACTTCCATATTACATTTAATAAAACAGCATTGCTCTTCTCCTAAGATCCCCAGTTCAGGATCACTGGGCCACCTTTGAGGACTCCTCTTCCTTACCTTCACTAGACTTGCACATCCAGTCACTAACTCAGCAAGTTCTGTCTCTTCTCTCTTCGCAATGTCTTCCATCTGCCTCTTTCTTTCAGCTTCCTCAGCCAATACCCTAGTTTGGGATTTATTACCCAAACACCTAAACAAATCCGTAGCCTCTTAACTGGCCTCCCCACCTGTCAGTCCACCCCACCCGCAGGCACCTGTTTTGATCATATACCTCTCTGCCCATCAGACACTCAGGTAGCTACAGGACAGAATCTGAATGTCTTTGTCAGCACTCAAGATACTCTATGATTCCAGCCATATCTCTGGCCTAGCAGAACTGGTCTATTCTATTCCAGGGGCATATTTACATATGCACTCTTGTATTTCCAAACTATACTTGACACCTTTTTCCTGCATTTGGAATGTCCTTCCCGCTTTTCCACTCTGCAACTTTTCCTTGAATTTTATTCATACTTGAGTGTCCAGCTCAAATTCAACTTCTTTCTGTCCCTCCGTAAGTCATACCTGCACCGATTAGATGTAAACCTTTGAGAGGCTGTATCTCACACGTCCTTATTTTTTTAATCCTTCAGCACTCCTAGCATAGTGTCAGGCATGTCACAAATGCTCAGTAAATCTTTGCTGATTGATTTTTGATTAGTACTTATAGATCCAATCTGTCTCCACACACACACCCTGACCTGCCTGTGACAGCAGCCATTTATGCATCCAAGCTAACAGGAGAGGCTAACCTTCATTAACAGCTATGCTCCAAAACCAACAGGGCTAACTGGTCACTTGACCAGGAACAATGATTTTCTTTCCCATAGAGAACGTGAGCCTTAGGCACCGAGTGCACTCTGTAAAACCCTGATGCAACAGCAAAAAGCACACTTCTGAATGGAACAGGAGTCGGTAGAGGTGGCCTCTGCCTTCGTATGCCTAGATAACAAAACACAGGTTTAGTCAAAGATTCCCATTCATATAATGCCTTTGATAGTCCTTACAAACTCAACCATTTCATCTCATATAAATTTAGGAGATATGCAAAAGATCTGTCACACATCCAAAATATGCATCAATTCAGCCAATATTTACCAAACAACAAGAAGAGGAAACACACTTTACAGGAAAAAGCATGGGCTTTGGAACTAAGAAAACCTGGTTTTGATTCCTAGCTTTACAGCTAGTCGTGTGGAAAGACATCTGACCTTGCTCAGCTTTGATTTCCTTCTCTGTAAAACAAGGGTAGAGCCACCTACCTCACAGGGTTGCTTTGAGGATTAAATGAGATAATGCATGCAAAGTACTTGGCACAGATCGGTTCATAGGTGGAAAGTTGTTGCTATGGTCAAAGGAGAATAATAGAGCAGTAGTTGTATTCAAAGTGCTGGGCTTTGTGCTTAATTAGCACTGCTGCATATTAAACAAGACAAGCTCAAGAGAGACCCTGACTTAAAGACAGAAATAAGATGAATATATATAAAGCTATCTTAGGCCTCGGAACTCTGTGTCTGTCTTTAAAGTCTTAAGTAACATTGAAATTTCACGGATGTTACAAGCAACATTATGCTGAAGTACTTATGAAGTGAAACAGATCTCCAACTACTGTCACATGGTAGTCACTAGGTGCTTTCAATGATTCAAACTGTTTGGGGGGATATATAGGTCAGTGGTAGAACACCTACTGCACTTTAAAGTTCTTTCACCTATTTTACCTTGAGCTAAATGGCTTGTAAACTCCAAGAAAGTCATTGTTGTTCCAAAAACCAAAGTTGGTTCTTTAGGGAAGATAATGCCAGGAATCCAAAGCTAGCGTAAGAATTCAGCTTCCCGGCAGGGCAAAGAGGACATACCTACCACATACAGTAGACACACAAACGTGTGCTGAACGCAAGAATGAGTTTCAGTTACAATGAACCTGTACCTCTAGTGTCATGGAACACCTGAGATACAATGTAATAAATGTTTCTACAAACAAGAATTCCAATCTTGAGAATCAGAGAAGGAAATACAAATGCCCAGTTTCAATCTCCCTTGAGAACAAAGAGTACCTGAAAAAAAGTACTAAAAGAGAAGCTGGTGTTCATTCACAAACATATGTCACTGTCAACGTTACCCCTTTCCACACCCATTTTCAGTCTTAGGGGTATGTGTGTACATGGTTTCACCCCATGGGCTTCAAGTTCACAAGGAAGTCAAGGATAAATGCTATTCTTTAGCATCTTGCTAAAAAAATTTACCTCCCCACCTGAGAAGATATTACATTTAAGTACTTTAGCACTCAAATCCCAAATTAGGAGACAAAGAAATGTAAAGGGCAAAAACCCTTGAGAGAAGAGATAAGAGTTCTCCTCTGCCTGTCTGAAGAGTGGCAGCTATTCCTTCCACAAACCCATGATGCAGTATCTGAGAAGCACAAGGAAGGCTGAAAAAGCTGTGGATGACCTTACTAGAATTTCATGCTTACTTATACGTGTGACTTCGAGCCAGTACCCAGGCTTCCAATCTCTCAGAAGTCACCCATAAATCAGCAAATGAGACAAGTGCTGCAAATAGCATAATTTCTCATGAGCAAGTACCCTAGCTATGTTGCTAGATTTTTTTTTGGTAGTTAACAGAGAATGATAAAAACTGTTTTAACATTTTATCATGAAAATTTTCAAACTTACACAAAAGTAAAGAGATAGTGTAATGAACCCAGCTTTAACAGTTATCAACATATGGCCAATCTTCTTTCATCTACACCCTATCTAATGGATTATTTTCAAGGCTACCCAGAAATCATAGCATTTTATTTAGAAATACTTCAGTATGTATCTCTAAAAGATAAAGACTTTTAAAAAAAATCATCACAATGCTGTTATCATACATTAACAATGAAAAGTAATTCTTTTATACTATCAAATATGTTCAAATACATCCCAAGTTATCTCATAACCTCATCATCTTTTTACACGTGGTCAAAAATTGAATGTTCACAATGGAAAGAAACTTAGAAATTGCACAGTACAATTTCTACCCAATATGACCGAATCCCCCTTAAAGCAGTTCCTCAGCTGTGACACTGCCCCTAAGATGTGCACATCTCGTGGAAGACATGAATCTTAGACTCATGAGCTGATTTTTTTCAGTATGCTATTTAACCATCTTTTATAACTGCAATTTAAAAAACTTAAGAATAATAGCTCTGTTGAGATATAATTCACATACCATAAAATTCACCCATTTAAAGTATACAGTTCAATGGTTTTTAGTATATTCGCAGGGTTATGCAAGTGTTACCACTATCTAACTTTAGAACATTTCCACCACTCTGAAAAGAAACCTCACGCCCATTAGCAATCACTCCCCATCTCCCCTTCTCCAGTCCCTGGAAACCACCCGTCTGCCTTCTGTGTCTATGGATTTTGCCTTTTCTGGACATTCTTACTCTACACTATGCTGTTTTAAAATTGCTTGGGGCTCTGCTTGCCCCCCAACCAAGGCAGCAACTGTCCCAGAAGGTACTAGGGGTACCTGACACTCATGAGAACAAGATTCCTTGGCAGGAGTTTCTCCTTCTTTCCCCTAATTTGGGAGCAGAGGATCAGCTGCTGCTTTTCGCTTTAGCTGTCAGGAAGCCCAGAGTTGAATTTGTGTCCCAACTTTTATAACTGTGTAGCATATTATCATATACATTTCTCTGACCAAACTTTCCCTCTGACCTGAATTTTCCTTTTGTTCATTTGTTTTTGCTTATATTTCAAGAATTTTTGTACTTTATTCAAATACTTCTTTGGAACAAGGAAAGATTTAAATGTGTGACATTTCCTTTCAGACATTCTGGTAATATTCTATCATATCTTAAAAGCCTAGGAAAATCTTTCCCATTTGGCTAGGATTATTTTCTTTTGATGATGGATGCTTAGGCTGGTATTTTAAAAAATACTGTCCTAGGACTCCTAATAAAGGATACGAATGCATAAAAGGTGACATGAGTGAGGAAAGTTTATTCCTGTACATACAAAAAAGAGGTGTAAGTGTGGGGGCAGATTCTGTAAAGAAAACGTTGGTGATTCAGTGGTTTACAGAAGTAAACCTAACAGAGTTAATGGTCAGGGGAAATAAACAGAAAGAAGAAAAGAGACATGGCAGGTATCACGCTCTGGGATCCTGGGATTACAGCATTTACTGAGAGAGAGAGAGAGAGAGTGTGTGTGTGTGTGTGTGTGTGTGTGTGTGTGTGTGTACTTAAGAAGTACCAAGAACTGAAGCTTTACTGCTAGAAATGTGATGTACTCCCCATTCCAAGTGCTGGCTATTCAGCACATTTTACTTGGTGGTATTGACTGTTTTGCTCAGAATATTTTTCCGTACCAAGTAACATTAAAATCCAGGCTTTCCCAGGGAAAAGTTGCCTGGAAGGACCTCACAGGCAGAAGACATTAATCCTTCTCTTGATAGAGTTCAACAAAACTCTTCCTGCACCCAGGAATGCAATGATTAATCAACTAATTTCGACCCAAGTTTTGTTTATATGTTCCAACCATAAACATTAATCGAAATATTTCCATTGCAACAAAAACACTTTGGTTTAAACACCGCTGTAGGACAACATGCAAGCATGTTTCAGAACATGAAAGTACAACTTGTCAAGTAACATTTCCTGTGTTAAA
Source organism: Globicephala melas (assembly GCF_963455315.2). Lineage (NCBI taxonomy): Eukaryota > Metazoa > Chordata > Mammalia > Artiodactyla > Delphinidae > Globicephala > Globicephala melas. Next base: position 81,338,035 of record NC_083317.1, on the reverse strand, counting down.
TCCAAGGGGGCACACAGTGGAAAGTGTGTTATTCTAGGGTGCACAGCCACCTGACAGCTAGAGCAAGGGACTGGGACTTCCTCTTCCATGTGACAAACTGCAGTAGGGATTCCACCTTGATTTGTGGTTTTAGAATAGCCTGCATGAAGACAAATTTGCTTGTTGGTGTCTCTTTTGTTTTACTGTGTTTGGGCGTGTGTGGAGAATTTAGGTTTAACATGTGAAAAAGAGACACAAGTGTGGGAAACACCTTATCTGAGAGTAAGCACATTTTTGATAGTATTTGAATAGAGGTTAGGGTTAGGGTTAGGGGTTAGGGTTGGCACATTCAATATGTGCTAGATCACTCTCAGCTGCAGAACTCAAAAATATTTGAGAGACATATCTAAATGTTAACAGAAGTCATCGCTAAGAAGTAGCATTAAGGATTTTGTTGCTTGTGTTTTTCTGTTTTCCCAAGTCTTTTACAAGAGCACGAGATGAAAAATACTCTCTAAAGAAGGCGAAATCTTTAGAGATTCACCTTCTCTAAAGGCAGAGAGGGGCATAAGAAAGACAAAGTGCCAGAAGCACTTGGTAACATGAGCGGCTCTGTTTGCTATAACTTGGAGTGTAGGGCAGAAAAAGGAGGAGGTAAGGTGGGAGAGATTGGAACAATATTGCAAAAGCCTTGAATGTCAGGGTAAGGGGATTTATAATCAGCAACTGGGAGGTGTTTAAATGGTACTTTTTATCATTATAAAAACAACATTTTCTCAAAAAAACAGTATTATACCTTTATTGTAAAAATAACTGGCAAAGACTAAAAACCCCAAAGTAAATAAAAAGCACCAGGAAGAAGCCCGTCACCAGAAGAAAACCATTGTTAATATTCTGGCACATTTCCTTTCAAGCTCTTCACTGTGTATATAGCTCGGGAAGATTTTTGAGCATGAATGTGACATCATCAGGGCTATGCTTCAGGAAGGCTGGGTTACAAGGTGGGCTAAGTACAAAGTGCACTTTCTGGGAATGCAAGTGACCAGCTGAGGTTTCCTTGCACACATTCACAGCTGCTCCTGCTTATATTTCTGTACCCACACAAGTCAGAGGACAGTCTGGCTATTTAGGGCAGACCCACAAACATGTCCTATGGGGCAAGTGGCACCTGAGAGGGAAGCCCAAGGCGAAAGCCTAGGAGTGAGCATCCCTAACAGTGTTCAGTCACGCCGAAAAGACCTCCCTGGGGGTGGAGAGAATGTTCTGCAAAGCACCAGCAGGTTTCCAGGAAGGGAGGTCTTATCTCAGGGAGAATGGAGAAAGCTTTCCTAGAGACCATCCTCATCGTGCACGATTCCCAATAGGGAAATGCCTAAAAATAGGCAATTACCACATCTAGTATGCGATAATCATATTACGATAAAACAGCTCATGGTATGACAGCTACTGCCTATTAGTCAGAATTCATGTCAACTTTGAGATCACAGCCTCAAGAAGAGGTTGACCTGTGTCAAAATTCACTGACAGGCTTTACTTTCCAAGTCAGTTCTCACAGCTCTCAGCTTTGCCCCGTACTCGGAGACAACGGGGCTCTGTGAAGGAGCAGAAGCCAAAAACTGGAAGGAAATTTGCATGCCTCCTCTAGCCCCACGAGGTGCTTATTATTTTGCTTCCAAAGAGGCCGAGTCCAATGTTTTATTCCTCCCCTTTCTTCCCTTTGCTAATTTTAACTCAATTTCAAATTAATATTTTTCAAGCGATAACTTACTTAATTCCCAGTCCTTCCTACCCGTTTATGACTTAGGAATGCACGTAAGCACAAAACATCTTGTGATGGCCTCAAAATAGAAAGCAGGTTTAAAGTTTTATTTTTCTGTCCCAAAGCTGCCAAAGTTCTGGGTGTTTTAACTTCTGCTCTACACACTGTTTTCTCCCTCCCTCCCTCTCTCCCTCCCATCCAGCTATATTTAGTAAAGCCCAAATAAAAGGGATACAGGCAAAGCAAAATTAAATATAGTTTCTTTGAATCAGTAAACCCCAGAGTTAGTCTATATGGCAGCAGCTAAGAAAGTGAAGCTCATATGAACACATGTATACTCATGACACGCACCATCCTCCAAAGGTGACCACAGCCTCGCCCGATTCACCAAGTGGCAGGTGCACCCAGGAAGGTAAACACACCACCTCCAATCACCCTCTTCCTTTTCTACCCACACATCTCCCCCGCCCACCTCACTGCCACCCCCATCTCACTACTCTCCATTTCTAGATATCAACATATCTACACAACCCACTACTCTCTGCCCGCATCTAGAAGGAGAAAAGTTGAGAAGGGTAAATTTAAATAAAAGGAAGCATGGAGAAGTACTTGGATGACCAAGGACTTCTAAACGAAGCTGGTTCAGAAGCACACTGCTGTAACTGCTGTACAGTATACACTGTCACCTTAGTTGATTTACTTAAAAATGATCTCAGGCTTCTGTTGACAGAAGGAAATTCTATGGGACTTGAGAACAAGGGAAACACTCTGTTTCTGGTTTTCCAATACAAATAATGAGCTTACAATGACAATAAGGAGCCTACAGTGACAGTAAGATTTTGGGGGGTAACTTCCCATCCACAAGGCAGCAAATCTATAAACCTAAATACAGAACACTCCGTACGAGGGAACGGGATGGGTTTGAGGAGCATGGATTGCGGCATGGAAAGGGAATGCCACCCAACGCAAACTTTAGCTTTTCCCATAAAAGAAGTACCTGATTGCCCACCCCCCCACACTGCCTATCCCCGAACCAAAGGCACAGGACAAGAGAGGAGAAATGCAGAGGTTCTAAGAACCTAATGGCTGAGTAGAAAACTCACCCTTCACAACGTTCTCACCTATCAAGTCCAACCTGAAAAGCAATAAAGACAGTACACTCTCTATTTAGACAATATCATCAGAGAACGCCCATATTTATTTGCTACTACATTAAGGAAAAACCCCCCACAACTGTACACTTTAAAATATTTTAAGGGAATTCCCTGGCGGTCCAGTAGTTAGGACTCCGCACTTCCACTGCAGGGGGCACAGGGTTGATCCCTGGTCGGGGAACTAAGACCCTGCATGCCGCATGGCATGGCCAAAAAAAAAAAAAAAAAAAAAATATATATATATATATATATATCTCTGTGTGTGTGTGTGTGTGTGTGTGTATACACACACACACACACACACGCATATTTATTTTAAGTATAATGTCCTAGGACAGGAGTTAGCAAATTATGGTCCATAGGCCAAATCCAGCCTGCCACCTGTTTTTGTACAGCCTGTAAGCTAAGAATGTTTTTCATTTTTTAAATGGTGGAAAAAAATCAAAAGAATACTTCTCTATGATGTGAAAATTATACGAAATTCAAATTTCAGTCCATAAATAACATTTTATTGGAACACAGCCATGTTCATTCACTTACATACTGTCTGTGGCTGCTTCTGCAGTTAGGCAGGTATGAAAGAGACTTTTGGCCTATAAGCCAAAAATATTTACTATCTTGCCCTTTCCATAAAAAGTTTGCCAACCACAGGTCTAGAGACATAACTGGGGTGTGAAAATACCTCTCACTTATTTCATACTTTATAGTTTTTCCAGGTACATTCACACTCATAACTTTTATTTTATCTTTACTCCAAGCCTTTGAGTTCCATAAGCAGGAATTATTATCTCCTCTCTAGAGACGGGAACACAGTTTGAAAGTGAATTTACCCAAGGTCAAGTTGCTGCTAAGTGGCTAGGCCAGGACTAGACTCCAATTTTCTGACCCATGTCCAGAGGTGCTCACATTATACAACTGTGTTCTCTTGGATGTCAGCCAACTGTGGCTAACCAAAGTCTTTTAAACATTCTCTCCATATTTGAGAGTTCACCCTAGTGTAAAATCCTTCCTTCCTAAAATAGGATCCCAAACACTACACTTCCTAGCACCACTTCCTGCTAGGGGAGACGCATGAACGTGGACTCAGAGGTTTCCCCTCTTGGCAGAGGCAGCTCTGACAGAAGCATACTGATGGTGGCAGAGGCAGCAGCCCCCTTGGCAGACCAGTTCAGTGGAATTCCTGGAAGCTCAACCTGGAGTCTGTTTCTTCAACTTGCCCAACAGTTCTGTGTCTATTTACACACCTCAGTACATTCTTTCAAGCTTAATCAAGCTCCTGTGGGTTCTATTTTCCAGAACTAGGATCACGAACCAAAACAACTTAAGTCAGAAGAAATCCTTATAACACTATAGTGAGTCCTAAAAACTTCTGGAACAACTTCCATCTTCATCACCATCACCATCTTCCAAAGTACAATCCTGTTTCCATGAGATATTACCAAATGTAACTCTTAGAGAAGGATTCTGTAATTAAATAAATAAAATTGGAAAATACCAAGTTAAGCAGATTTCTTTACTGCAGGACTCATCAGAGCCTTAATACACATGTATGCTTCATAAATCTCCAAGAAAGGGACAAGTATGCAACATTTGAAAATTTACTGGACCACTGAATCATTTTTAAATATAATACGTCACCTGGATAGTAATAAGTGTTGGGAAATACTGGTTAAATGATATCCTCTATCTAGAAAAAAAAATTTTCATAGTTCTAAAATATTAAAAAAATAAGACTGTTGAAATGAGCAATCCAATTCTGGAGTGTGTTACAGTGAAAAAATACTTTCATATACTGCTGGGGGGTGGTATATATTATACAACGTTTTTTGAGAGCCATTTTACAATAACTAGCAAAGGTCCCAATATTTATACTCTTTGACTCAGTAATTCCACTTCTAGGAATTTATCCTAAAAAAAAATCTGAAATTTGGACGACTGTCAGATCCTCAGTTCTTATGTATGCCTCTGATACTTTATGAAAAAGAGAAACAATATGCTCTGATTTGAGGAAAACACAAAGAGGGGCTGCTTCATCTTTCTACTCAGGTGACAGAAAAAGGACTTGCTCCTTATAACTAAGGGAAAAGAGACAAAAGTGCTCTTATATTCTTAGTGGCATTATGACACTATATAAACATTTATTTCGCTCTCAACCTTCTGCAAAAAAAGGAAGAAGTTGAAAAAAAAAAAAGGAAGAAGTTGAAAGTTTAAAACTTTCCCAAGAATATCTCTATTGTTAATTAAAACATCCTAGGCCAGATGCACAGCGTCTCCATAAATGAAGGAGGGAGAAGAAACCTGGGTGACACTGATATGTTGTTAAGAGGTGCTATGATGCTGAGCTAACCTTAAGGTTGATGACAAATCACAAACCTCTGGGACAGTTTTTTTTTTTTTTTTAGTATGCGGGCCTCTCACTGTTGTGGCCTCTCCCACCGCGGAGCACAGGCTCCGGACGCGCAGGCTCAGCGGCCACGGCCCACGGGCCCAGCCGCTCCGCGGCACGTGGGATCCTCCTGGACCGGGGCACGAACCCGTGTTCCCTGCATCGGCAGGCGGACTCTCAACCACTGCGCCACCAGGGAAGCCCAGTTTTTTTTTTTAACATCTTTATTGGAGTATAATTACTTTACAGTGTTGTGTTAGTTTCTGCTTTATAACAAAGTGAATCAGCTATACATATACATATATCCCCATATCCCCTCCCTCTTGCGTCTCCCTCCCATCCTCCCTATCCCACCCCTTTAGGTAGTCACAAAGCACCGAGCTGATCTCCCTGTGCCATGCGGCTGGGACAGATTTTTTTACTCCAGGATACAGGTTAACTTGGTAAAGATCCAGAAAATGATGATGAAGAACTGTATGTTAAATATTTATTTTTTAAGTTAATTTAAATACTTTAAAAATTATTTAATATTACTTAAATATAGTTATTAATTGTATTTTGTATTATTGTATATATTTAGCATATATAAAGAAATACAGTACTAGAAATTTTAAGTGGAGGATTGAAGGGAGCCTCAAATTCAGCAATTTGTAGGTTGAGATCATGTGACTAAGGCAGCAATGCCCCCTAGTGGTGGAGCATCACTTTCACTTTGAGGCTTTTGACAGATCAATAAACATCTTTAAAAGGTCAAATCCACAAAAAAAAGTCATGAGGAGACAGCAAACATTTCTAAGAACCAGTAACTCCTAATTGGTGAATGCCATGACCAAACAAGGGTATATTCAGTTTTAAGGTCATTCCCTGATTTGCTCTCAAGTCCATTTTACAGATAGAGAAACCATGGCCTCAAAAGATTAGGAATGATGTTGTCTCAGTCACAAAACCACACGAACCAAGAGTGCTATGTCTCTGCCATGCTTACTGCCTATTAGGCAAAACCCGCAAACAGAGGATGAATGAACCATCTTTCCATATTTTATCTCTAACAAAGTGCCAACACCTATAGTGGCAGCCACTACATTTTTCTTTCCAAATTCAGCCCCTGTGGACTAGAGGTCTACACAAACTGCCTAAGGTCCAGCTACCCCCAGAAGGAAAATGACCCCTTTCTCCACGTCCTTCAGTAAGTACAACAGGGAGACTGTTTCCGGCTTAGGCTCAAATGCCAAGAGAATCTATGTCTCAAAGGAAGGGATGTGGTGGTGGGTATATAATTGATATCAGAAAAAGAAGCCTGTATCTTTGTTCTTCAGGAGTACAACCACAGAGTTAGGAGTCAGGACCGGTCAAGTAGGGCCAGCCAACCCCAGGGACATATCTGGTGATTTACAGGAAACTCTCTAGTTCTCTCAGGGAAAGCGGGATGTGGTAAGACAGGCAAAACCAGGGAACAGAGACCATCATGCTGGTGTGAGCAGTAGTCGTGGTTTACATTTACAGAGTATTTTATGTATTGCAAAGTATTTTCGCAAGTATTTCATTTGCTCCTTTAGTTATATCCCTGTAGAGAAAGTCCCATTTATTCCAAGGTTAGAGATTAAGAAGAGAAGATTCTGAGAAGCTGAGTGGCTTGTTTGTATAACCTGGCAAGTTAGCAGACTCAAGACTCACCCTGAGGTCTACTGTTTCCCACAGTACCTGTCACATCCAAGTGGGAGATGGCTTAATTAGCAGCGAATATAAATTGTGAGAGGAGGGGAGCTCCTATAGGTAGTCACCAAGCAGGAGACAGAGACTGGTAACAGATGACATTGTAGAAACGTTTTCAAAGTCCAAGACACAGTCACAGAAATTAAAAAGCTAAGAAGTCTGAGCCATTTAGAATAGGGACAAATAGGCCTCCACAACTGGAAAAGAGCCTTAGTTAACCACTATATTACAATTAAAATACATTCCTTATACTCTGCCCAAGAAGCAGGAAAGTGAGAAATCCATTTTAGAAAGACTGCTACCCAAAATTGCTAAAACATTCCCTTGAGGCAAACTTTCCACTTTCCAAAAACTCTTCTGGATAACCAAGGTTCTGGCTAAAGTTTCTTCTCAATAATATCAATTAGTCAACCTTTTTCTCTTCTTCCTGTGCTCTCATTTTTCCTTCTACTTACTTACAGTTTGAAGTAGTCTTATATTTGTAGTTTTTAAGATGGTACATTTCAAATTTTATGACCTTATTTGCATTGTAAAACTCCTTCTTGGTAATTAAAGAAAACAATGGAACTGAAAAGGTAGAGAACCTATAATAGACACATAATAGCCTATAACAGTTTTTGAGACTCTCAGCAGCTCATACTGCACCCTACACCCTCAGGAACTGCTTCTTCATCCCAGGGGTGGGCTCTTGGAAGCCATGTTTATACCCTGGAACCCTGTCTCTGTGACCATATCCGACTGATTAGGAGTCGACTTCCATCCCAAACAGAGCCAATCAGAAACGTCCTCAGAGCAATTCCTTCTGCTTAAGCTAGCTTGATTCTGCTTCTATTACTTGGAACCAAATGGTTCTAAATCACACATTTCATGTATTTATTTTCTGCTTCCCTACATTGAATTGTTTGTTTTACGAGGGCAGAGATTTTTGTGTTTATTATATCCTAAGTGCCTAAAATAAAGCTTAGCCCATAGGAGATACTCAAAATGTTTGCTGAATAATGCATATTGTGAGCCTTTCTTAGTTTTCCCCATTCTAAGTTTTATTCGGTGTACACACTCTATTTGCTTAAGAGAGAAGACTCAGTCCTGCAGAGTTTGGTCTTTACCATACTTCCACACAGTATCTGAAAGGTTTCCAAATTCATCCTTTCCCAAATATCTATTCCCCCTGCTTCTGTCACTGAAGTCTCATCTTCCCTTTATACATAAGCACTTCAGTACTATATCTGTTGTATAGAGTGCACTGCATTACTATCTTCATAATGGGATAATCCCCTTATTTCTCTTTCTTCCCTTCTCTTTTATCCTTCCAAATGTCTGCTCTCAATAACGTCACTGGCCGGGCCGTCTATTAATGAATGGGCAGAAGACCTTGTTCCTGGTTCACCAGCTCTAGGATTTAAATGATGTCAGCAAGGGAATAAAGAGGTGCTCAGGGAGGCCTGATGACTCCATTACGGACCAATCACGTTCCCAAGAGAGGCAAAACACGTGATTGCTACCCAGGAGGCCAAACAATGTCATACACCTCCAAATCCCCTTACAGAAATTAAAAAGCAAAGACCAGCGTAGCATAAAAACTGCAAAAAGACAGCTGGCCAAATCTTTATACCTCCTAGATACTGTTCCAGCTCTTGTAACTGAGCCATTTAACTGCTCTGTGTGGTGATTAGTAAAATAGATCAGTCCTATTCTATATTCTTAAGGGAGAACAATCACTACTGTAACACTTAGACTATAGAGCTTGAGTTTCTGGCTAAGATAAAATGATCTATTAGACTTCTAAGTGATTTTAAAGCAGAAATGCTAAATAAATATCAATATTCCTACATAAAATTCAAGTCCAGATTATACATTTAAATGGAGACATAATCAAGACACAGATGATTTTTTTAAAGTAGAACATTTCCCCAAATATATGGCAGTAAGATTCAGTGTTTATGTCTAAAATCACTTAGTTTATAAAAACAACAACAAAAAAAGACATTAAATAAATTTAAATTCCCAACATAAAAACCAAGTTAGGGAAAACCAAGAAGAAGCTTATTTATAAGGTAGAAAGAAATATCATCACAAGTAGATAAATGAGCAACTGGCCTTATCCCTATGGTTTCTTACAATTTGTTTTATCACCTCATCTTCTCATGCCAACTTCTCTTTCTTGTTTCAATTCCTCAATGTAACTCCTTAGGCTTAAATACTTAAACTTTTTTTTCTTTCATATTATGGAACTCATTAGCTTAAGCTTACTTTCTTGTGGTCTGAGTACTCTAAAAACAAGTGCCCTAAAAGTCCTTGTGTCACACTTTTAATGTGTTGAACACATTCGTGTAAGTGATCTGACAAAGGCAAACACTTTTTCAGCTCTCATTCACCAGCTCAGAACTCTTCTCACTCTGGCCCTCCCCTCCAGGAAGTCCTGACTTTGCTGATTAAGGGGAGAAACAAATCTCTTTTGATGGGCTGGGGTGAGAGCTGCCTGCCACTCTCTACCACTCCTTAATACAGTGCTAAACAAAGTTTTCCGGAGGAGCTCCAGAATGTGTGTTTTCTAGAAGAGTAAAGAACTGTGGCAGCATCTTTATTCTAGTTCTCACAGCTGGGAGAGTGTGGAGGGTTCAGAGCAGAAGGGAGGGAAGCAGGGAGCCTGTGATATGGAGCTTACATGATATCACTGACATTCACCAGGTTTCAAATGTCCTCTTGTTTTCCCTCACTTATGTAAAATTACAGACTAAGAAAGTAGAAGTGACTTCAAGAAATAACTACCGGGCAAAGCTCTGCCTTCCCACAGATAAACAAGTAAGTCTCACGGGCAGTATATGTGATGATGAAGAGAGAACCTGGGTTTAAGTCTTGGCTCCACCACTTATCAGTAAACTCTAGCAAGTTACTTAAGCTCTGTGCCTCAGTTTCTTCATTTATAAAATAAGGATAATAACAGTACTGACTGCATAGTATTATGCAGATGTTACACAAGATAAACATGTAAAGCATTCAGAACAGTACCTGGCACGTAAGAGCTCACGTAAATGATGGCAGCAACAGCTGTTGATGTGATTACTATCACTAGCTTTGTCTTCTAAAAGAATTCCAAGAACGCAAGGCCTTCATTCAGCAAACATTTTAATGAGAACTTATCACGTGTGCCATGTATACGGTGCTAAACGCTGGAGATACAGACTCAAAAGGTGCAATCCAGCCCTTCAAACAGCATCCAATCAAATGCAACAATATATCACAGAGTGGTTGTAACAGAGATCTGTACAGGATCTGCACAGAAGCAAGAAGCCTGGAGAGGTCCAAGAAAGGGAGAAGGAGCCAAGCCTTAAAAAGCAGACTGGAGGGCACCAAAGGAAGAGGACAGGGAAGGTCATTCTGGGCAATGGCAAAACATAAGACTAATAAGCTTAGCAAAGGCAAGTGTACGAAAGGCTTCAGTGACTTGAACCTTAGACTCAAGATAAATGTAGATCCTTAACTTTAGGACAAAGGATCGGTTGGAATGGGTGAAACAAAAGGGGAAGAAGACTGAGTGGTAATTACTACAGTAATAAGACCCCCAAAGTGAGCAAGGATAGATTAAAAACCTCAAAGCATCTTACAGAAAGGATGGAGCAGAGAGAATAAACTCTCCAAATATTTAGCAGCTAAAGTGACTGGTCTTAGTTACTGATTAGATGTAGAGAACTTGAGAGTGAAAAGAGTAAAAAATGAGCCAGCACAAGGTTACTGATTGGAGTAACAGGATGGTAGTGCAACTGGGATCGAGGCAGAGAGGGTTTTGGGGAGATTATGCTGAGCTTAGTTTTGAAGATGTTGAGTTAAGGTACTTGTGGGACCTTCAGGTGGTGCCATGTGGTAAGAAGGAAGTCAGAAACACAGGTGTGTATCTATGAAACTGGGTGAGGAGGTTGGACGTAGAGATGAGCCATCACTGCTCAGGGTGCCGCCAAAGCCACACAGAAAGAGACAGAGGTGGAGGAGACCAAGATGGATGGGTCAGGGAGATGAGAGGACCAGGGAGAGAGAAAGAGCAGATACAGACTCAAAAGGTGCAATCCAGACCTTCAAAAATCATCCAATCAAGTGCTACAACACATCACCAACATTTTCTCAGAACTGCCGCACTATTTTCTTCCTCATTAGTCATGTCAATAACAACTTTTTCAAACATTCCAATGTTCTTTATTTATATACCATCTGTTTCACAAATATTTGAGGCATCTATGGTAAAGACATACAATAAAACAGTGAAATAAAAATGAAACAAATATGGTATTAGAAGAAATATGAAGAAAATATGGTATTAGAAGATCATACAGAGGGAGGTTGGGGGAGAAAATGGGATTAGGATACAATTATGCAGGCCAAAGGGGACTACAGAGTTTTTACAGTAAAGTTGCAAGTTTGGCTCTGAGCTTCCTAGTGGCCAAAGTAAGAAAAGAAATAGTTACCTCCATAAAAAGAAACTGTACCCTTCCTCAGGGTTACCTGATTTGCCCAAGACTGCCCAGTTAAAAGGCAAATGGCTCTTACTCTACCAAGCTGTTTCAACATGCAAATACTCTTCTGCATAGTTAGATTCCCATTATCAGGGTGGAGTGATAGAAAGGGAACTAGACTAGGAATCAGGATACCTAGGTATTATAGTATTAGCTCTTCTGCTAATTGCAAACCCAAGGCAGATCATTTAAATTCATTTTCTCAACTATAAAACAGGTGCTTTCACTGAGCCAGGGTCAACCAATACACAGCATTTGAGCTATCATTCTCCAATCCAGCACACCTTGACAGACATCGCTAGTTAATCACAGATCTTTTTTCTGCTGAATCCTGAAAAGACCTCAAAATCCTGCTCAACAGTGTTCCAAGTAACCACCAATGAATCAACATGGGCATTCTGACGCCGGGGCTACTCTGAAGTGCCTCCAATACTATCATGCTATCAGACACACCATCATGCAATGAGCATGATCTCTATCATAATTTGTGGGATCCTCTCTGAATGGGAAAGGCCGAGGGGGGTTGACTGCAGCTGCTAAGGTAGGCAGATATGGAACAAAACTCTTTTCAGAGTTATTTTTAAACTTCTAAAAATACTTTGATATAGTAAAATTAAAACTCACATGAGTCAAAATACACCACTGATTAAAATAAATACTTCCAAATGATCCACCAGAGGAAATCTAGAAAAGGCGTAGCAGCATGTACCAAGCTGAAAATCTTTAGAAGCAACTCAAATTTCAAAGAATCTTTCTTTTGCTCTATTTCAGAATCTGTATTGTGAGCATTTCTACAAAATCCTCTTCACAAAAGTAGAGAGAATAGTACAACAAATCTGTATGCACCACTACTCAGTTTCTACAACCGTCAACATTTTGCCACAGGATTTAACTTTAAAAGTGAAGCCAGGGCTTTCCTGGTGGCGCAGTGGTTGAGAATCTGCCTGTCAATGCAGGGGACATGGGTTCGAGCCCTGGTCCAGGAAGATCCCAAATGCCACGGAGCAACTAAGCCCACGTGCCACAACTACTGAGCCTGGGCGCCACAACTACTGAAGCCCGCGTGCCTAGAGCCCATGCTCCACAACAAGAGAAGGTGCCGCAATGAGAAGCCCGCGCACCACAACAAAGTGCAGCCCCCGGGCTTCCCTGGTGGCAAAGTGGTCAAGAATCTGCCTGCCAATGCAGGGGATGTGGGTTCGAGCCCTGGTCCAGGAAGACTCCACATGCTGTGGAGCAACTAAGCCCGTGCACCACAACTACTGAGCCTGTGCTCTAGAGCTCGCGAGCCACAACTACTAAGCCCGCACGCCTAGAGCCGGTGCTCCGCAACAAGAGAAGCCACTGCAATGAGAAGCCTGCGTACCACAATGAAGAGTAGCCCCCCCTCACCGCAACTAGAGAAAGTCCGCGTGCAGCAACAAGGACCCAACACAGCCAAAAATAAATAAATAAATTTATAAAAAAAGAAGAGTAGCCCCCATCGCCACGACTAAAAAAAAAAAGCCCGCGCACAGCAACGAAGACCCAACGCGGCCTTAAATAAATAAATAAATAAATTTATAAAAGTCAAGCCATCTGGGACTAGAATCCACATTCTTATAGCAAAATACAGCTTCCTCCAGAAACACACTCATGTCCATGCATTAATGCATGGACACACACACCCATTACAAACAACAACTTCCAGGCAATATGTGGAAACAAGCTAGAGCGAGATCTGCTCTCTAGATCCTTGCTACACAAAGTGTGGTCCCTAATAAGCAGCATCAGTATCATCTGGGAGTTTGTTAGAAATGCAAAATCTCAGGCCCCATTTCAAATTTACTGAGTCATAATTTGCATTTTAACAAAATCCCCAGGTAGTCTGTACATTATGGTTTAAGAAGCACTCGTCTACTCTAGATCACCATAATTGTCTTCTGCGAAGTTTTTCTTAACTAAGTGACTTCAGAGGAGCTGGGCAAGAAACTGAAGTGTGAAAAAGTGTCCATTTCACTTGGGAGGGCAACTGGCCATTAGCTACTCAAATTTAAAGGTATATAATTTATGACCTAGTAATTCCACTTCTCAGTACCTATGCTAGAGAAATATTCACCCACGTACTTAAATAGGATATTACAAAGATGTCTATCACAGTATCTTTTGGGGAATTGGAAACAACCACCTGCCCATCAATAGGTGAATGGTGAAACAAGCCAGTACAGAACAGTCAGCAGAGGTTAAAATGTATGAACCAGATCATGGAAAATTCTCCCGGACATGTTGTTGAGTGAAAAAAGCAAGTTCCAGAATGTTCCACTTAGTATAACAACATTTGTTTAAAACAAAAGTTTCATTATGTATTTTCTCTGGATATACATATGCATGTGTAAAGGAAGAGAAAATGTCTGGAAGGACAGATATCAAAAAGGAAACGGTGCCTACATTTGCAAAGAGATGAAGGGGTCTGAGATTAGGGGTGGCGAGTTAAAAGGCGATTATAATGTTTTACCTATTTGCTTATTTATTAAAAGGAGAATGCATTCATATATCACTCGTGGAACAAATATTTTACAAGTGGCTACGTGATTTCTCACACCAAATGAGTTTACATAGAGAAAATATGGTCAGGGTAAGGGTACAGAAAGAAGGATTAGAAAGTCTAAAGATCTTTGACAAACTGCAGATTTTTAGAAATGAGTTTTGTTTGCATGGACCATTTTCTCTATTTTCCTCAATACATGCATACAGCTGGTAGTGGGTATATTTTGCACTATTTAAAAATATCTTCAAAAGTGGTATGTTCTGTATACATTGATGTGTATAAAATTGATGCCTAATAAGAACCTGCTGTATATAAATTAAATTAAATTAAAAAATTAAACAAACAAAAGTGGTATGTTCATTTTTCTGCGTATTTTTGTATTTCCTTCATTTGTCCATTATCTATTTGAGAACAAGTTATATATGTGATTGTTTCTATTGCTGCATATTCCAGGTTCCTAGTTCAACAGATGATGATGCACACTACCTAAATGAATAACTTACAAGCCTATAGATAATAATAGCTTTAAAAAATCCCTAAGAAGTAGGCAGAGCACGTACTGTCCTGATTTTATAGCTGAAGAAATAGACTCAGAAAGGTTGGGCTATGTGCCCAAGGACCCTCTAGCTAATAGGTGGCAAAGCCAGAACCTGGCCCCCACTCTATGATTCCAAGTCCTCTGTCCTTTCAATTATACCACATTTATCATGCCACCATACTTAAATATGATACTTACTTACACTTCCAGGCAGTTTTTGACATAGCTTCAGATTGGAAACTCTCATGAGAAATAATAGAATTCAAATAATATGTACAATTTGGGATCTTATATCTAATTATTTATTTAGAGTTTCTTTTCCAACACCTTGCCTTGACATGCCCAAGGAGATAAGACTGAAAAAGTACTACCATCTTATCCTCATCATAAAGTAGAAAAAGGATGGATTCTAGTACTGAGTTTAAAAAACCGTCTGTTCTAATTTACATGGGGAAAAAAATAGTATAAAAGTAGACAGATACAAACAACCCAATCCAAAAATGGGCAGAAGACCTAAATAGACATTTCTCCAAAGAAGATATACAGACTGCCAACAAACACATGAAAGAATGCTCAACATCATTAATCATTAGAGAAATGCAAATCAAAACTACAATGAGATATCATCTCACACCAGTCAGAATGGCCATCATCAAAAAATCTAGAAACAATAAATGCTGGAGAGGGTGTGGAGAAAAGGGAACCCTCTTGGTGGGAATGTAAATTGATACAGCCACTGTGGAGAACAGTATGGAGGTTACTTAAAAAATTACAAATAGAACTACCATATGACCCAGCAATCCCACTACTGGGCATATACCCTGAGAAAACCATAATTCAAAAAGACTCATGTACCAAAATGTTCATTGCAGCTCTATTTACAATAGCCCGGAGATGGAAACAACCTAAGTGTCCATCATCGGATGAATGGATAAAGATGTGGCACATATATACAATGGAATATTACTCAGCCATAAAAAGAAACGAAATTGAGCTATCTGTAAGGAGGTGGATAGACCTAGAATCTGTCATACAGAGTGAAGTAAGTCAGAAAGAGAAAGACAAATACCGTATGCTAACACATATATATGGAATTTAAGAAAAAAAAATGTCATGAAGAACCTAGGGGTAAGACAGGAATAAAGACACAGACCTACTAGAGAATGGACTTGAGGATATGGGGAGGGGGAAGGGTAAGCTGTGACAAAGTGAGAGAGTGGCATGGACATATATACACTACCAAACGTAAGGTAGATAGCTAGTGGGAAGCAGCCGCATAGCACAGGGAGATTAGCTCGGGGCTTTGTGACCGCCTGGAGGGGTGGGACAGGGAGGGTGGGAGGGAGGGAGATGCAAGAGGGAAGAGATATGGGAACATATGTATATGTATAGCTGATTCACTTTGTTATAAAGCAGAAACTAACACATCATTGTAAAGCAATTATACTCCAATAAAGATGTTAAAAAAAAAAAAAAGTAGAGAGATACTATGTACCCATCTCCCAGCTCTAACAATTACCATAGTGCATTAGAAAAATCCTAGAGACAATATAAATAGTGCTAAGGAGCAGGGGGAAAGTGAGAATCTAGTTGTCTATCCTTAATAAAGGAAAGTGACCACATACCTGGAAGCTTTTCATGGGAAATAGTCTCAATCTGACTAATAGGCTTTGTGAAGTTAAAATTTTTTTTTTTTAAGTTTGAAGTTAACAAGGTTAAAGGCTCACAATGGACCTTAGATATCAAGATAATAAAACTGACTTCTTGATCCTCTTAAGCACTGTGGCTAGAGAGGAGCTACTCTGGACACACATGCCTGCCTCTATTTATAGCAGTGAGCACAAAGTCTTACGGGAAAAGCTCCTAAACCATTTAAAAATCAAACTATTTTAAGTATCTCACAGCTTTCTAAGAATTTTTTTTTGTTTGTCTTAATATTGTTCCCAAAAGTTGGGTCATAAATTGTATATGTGTGCTTGTGCACACATGTGTGTGCTTATTTTGGGGAAATGTGCAAAATGAGGTTAGTGGGTTTGAAGCATTAAAGGGTCTATGGAGAGCTCTAACCAGAGCAGCATTCGTGGGATTAGGTCCTGGGGGCTCACAGTATGACTAAGAAATGAATTAGCTGCCTAAAAAAAAAAAGAATCTATTTTTTTTTTAAGTATCAGGCATAATTTACAAATTGTTAAAAAGTATGAATCAAGTACAGCTCATTTCAAATAGTAGGCATATTTCTCATAACCATTTAAAACATGTATGTACCGATTCTGGGAACTTGCTAAATTTAAACCCTGACTCAGTAGAGTAAGACATGTCCTTCCTTCTTCTTTTGGGGAGGGAAGAGTGGAAGAGATTGCCCCAGCAGAGAGGACTTTTAAAAACACCCTCTAGGGCTTCCCTGGTGGCGCAGTGGTTAAGAATTCGCCTGCCAAATGCAGGGGACACGAGTTCGAGCCTTGGTCCGGGAAGATCCCACATGCAGTGGAGCAACTAAGCGTGTGCGCCACGTGTGCCACAAATACTGAAGCCCGCATGCCTGGAGCCCGTGCTCTGCAACAAGAGAAGCCACCGCAATGAGAAGCCCGCGCACCACAACGAAGAAGAATAGCCCCCGCTCACGGCAATTAGAGAAAGCCTGCGCACAGCAACAAAGACCGAACTCAGCCATAAATAAATACATACA
This sequence comes from Globicephala melas, assembly GCF_963455315.2. Lineage (NCBI taxonomy): Eukaryota > Metazoa > Chordata > Mammalia > Artiodactyla > Delphinidae > Globicephala > Globicephala melas. The sequence continues at coordinate 81,320,788 of NC_083317.1, read as the reverse complement.
TACATACATACATACACCGTCTGTGTGCCAGGAACTTCATATGCCAGGAACTTTTTAATTACGTAGAGAATTATTAGTGCTCCCCTCTTTCTTCTGGATGAGTTAAAAATCAGTTGAAGACATTTAAAACCTGCTTGGGATCACAACTAATTTCCTACACTGGTCTGTTTGACTACCCCTTCTCTCTACTACCTTGACACTCAACTACGCCGGTGGCACCATACGTCTGCATAAGTCTTGAAATGGGTTTTACTGACCATCACATCTCTGCTTGGAATTAATCTTTTTTTTTTTTTTTTTGCGGTACGCGGGCCTCTCACTGTTGTAGCCTCTCCCGTTGCGGAGCACAGGCTCCAGACGCGCAGGCTCAGCGGCCATGGCTCACAGGCCCAGCCGCTCCGCGGCACGTGGGATCTTCCCGGACCGGGGCACGAACCCGCGTCCCCTGCATCGGCAGGCGGACTCTCAATCACTGCGCCACCAGGGAAGCCCGGAATTAATCTTTTGATCATGTCTTCCTCTAATGTGCCATATTTTTAAAGGTCACATTCATTTATATAGTTACCACCCACTAATTTTGAGGAAAAACCCTTGAAAAGGGCTTTCTACTCCACCAGAGCACTTACAAGGTGGTCATCAAAAAATGGTTATTCCTAGTAATTTTATTCCATCACCAGAAGCTCAGAATGTAAATCAATGGGCACAGCTACACTGGTCTTGTCTGAAAATAGCTACATGACTGACTGTGTCCACACAGTGACTAGAATAAGTCAAAGTACAAGACTCATGGGTTGCAGGAATTCAGTAGAGGGGAGCCTCCAGGAAGGTCGACCAGGACCCCAGGCTGAGGGCTGGGAGGTGGCAGTCACTGGCTTTCTAGCTTGGTCACCAAATAGCACCCACCTAAGATTTTTACCAAAAGTCTTGTTGTTGTGATTATTGTTTTAAATCCTATCTTAAGGAACACATATGAAGAAGTTATGCAGTAGGGATTAACCACCTGTCAGCTGTGGGCCTTGTGTTATCAAGTTGCAGACTGGACTCAATTAGAAGCTGTAATTAATTACATAATTTTTAGTTCAAGTTTAATTCCACTAAAATGTCATGGTGAAACTATAATGACCAAGTTAAAGGTTACCATACATTTGATTCAGATTTGAGACACCTGAGATACTTATACACCAAGAGTCGACCCTCTTGCTCCATGAAGAGCAATAAAAGTATGTCCTTCACATATATAGGTTCTGAGCATTTGGATTCTTACTGAAAATAGACTGATGCTTCTGCCCTGAAACGGCCACAAAAGGCATAATTCCACCCCAGCCCTCAGCAGGGAGAACGTGGTGGGCCTCTCCAGGACTGCAGGGAGCCCCGCAGAGGTGAAGGGCTTACAGTGGTGGGAAGCCCCAGGGCCACTGAGATTGCCACAGTCAGCAAATGGAGTTCTCATCCTTGAGGGCAGGACAAAGGATACTCAGAGCGTCCGAGCCATCAGCTGATTACAAACTCAGGGACATAAACCAGGGCTGTCACTTTGTCACTCTAACCACATAAGAGTGGTTTCTGCACCTGGTTCTTGGTTTACATCACTTTATGTGAAAATATCTCAGTTTCCAAGATCTGACTGGCCAAAGCAGCTAATGCCTGTCTGTTCCCAGCCAATAGCTCAACTATGCTTCTCTCTCTGTGATGTAAGTCTTCCCAGCAAATCACAGTGGTGGGCTCAGGGTACAGGATGAACGTAGTTCATTCTTGTGGAATGTCAATTCCATGTAAAGTTTTAAAATATTTTTGATATGTTTATACTAAAGCAAACATATATATAGTGGGGTCAGATTGCCAGAAACAGAAATGTTAAAGAAAGTACAAGAGGAGACAAGTTTTGTGTTCACTGAGGTGACTTTGGTGGCTATCTCCTGATTCCCCTGGAAAATGGTGGTAGAGATATCTAAGCAACACTGGCCTGCTGGATCTCTATGCTGTTCCCTCAGAGCCTAGGCTGGAATGTAAGGTCCCTCTTCCCAGACACCACTTCCAGTTCCCACCCCAGCAGGAGGCAAGAATCCTTGGCACTGCCTCTTTCATTATCCTCCACCACACCATGCTCTAAGTCAACCACAGGGCTGGGCACGACTCCATCAGCACTGGTTAGGCCATGAAGACTGTCCCTGCACACTGAATGCTGTCTGAATAGCCCCTCGTTATTTATCATCATCAAACGCTGCAACAGTGGTAGAAAGACCAACTGGTACTTGGGACCAAAGTGAGATGGGGGAACTGTATCTACAGGAATGAGTCTGTAAGTGAGAAAAAGCTGGGGCAAAGAAAACTGCTAATAGAAGGAACTCTGGGGTACAATGAAGCATGTGCAGAAATAGCACCAGTACAGCCAGCACAGAAACACATTCACTAACCACCCCATCACATGCTAGGCACTGGGGATACAGGGATACATAAGACACAGTCCTTCCCTGGGAGGTGAGATCAGGATGACCCAAGTCTTTGACACTTCAGGGGCTGCTTTCAAAGTTTATATATTCTAAATCCAACTTTGTTTTTCAGGTAAAATAGTGATACACCTGCGCTTTCTTTCCAAGTTAGAGCTGACTTGACCATGAGGAGCCTTGCATGGACATGTAGGGTGAGAGGTCTTTACACTTCAACACCTACACTCACTTTGGGTCAATAACAAACATAAGAAAAAATAATAAGAAGAATTCTAGTCTAATAAGAAGCATCTGTCTGCTATCACAGAGATTAATCATTTGACAAACTTCTTAAAGGTTAAAAAGAATTTTTTGGGCTTCCCTGGTGGCGCAGTGGTTGAGCGTCCGCCTGCCGATGCAGGGGACGCGGGTTCGTGCCCCGGTCCGGGAAGATCCCACGTGCCGCGGAGCGGTTGGGCCCATGAGCCATGGCCGCTGAGCCTGCGCGTCTGGAGCCTGTGCTCCGCAACGGGAGAGGCCACAACAGTGAGAGGCCCGCGTACCGCAAAAAAAAAAAAAAAAAAAGCTTTTTTTTTTTTTTTTTTTTTTAATTTCCAGTGCTGTAGAGTTTGCTGGGAAAGCAATTTCTGGACTGAATGGGTCACTGAACTAGATCAGAGGTGTCATTCATTCAACTATGCTGTAACAAATTTAACGGATTGAAGAAAATGTTCTAGATCCTGTGCTAAACGCTGGAATATTCAGAGGCTAATAAGACACACACCCTGTCTTCCAGAATTTAGTCTTGGGCACTTTCTCAAACCTTTTTTCATTATTGTTCCCCTAATGAGCCTAATTATGTAGACATTTGCTCTAATCGCTCTTCCCCCGCTTCCCCTCCCCAAGAAATGTTAATGCCAGAGATAACACTATATATCTGTTTATACTTTGTGGCCCTTTGGAAGGCTGCAAATTATATAGTATCTAAGATTTTTCACCCCCCAAGAACCAATTTCACCCCGTTAAGGGCAACATGGCCCCATCCAGAATTCATGATCTAGGACAGATGTTCATATACCCGCATAAGATATATATGTGGAAGGGTACGTGTACCCACACGTACACACACACACACACACACACACACATTTTTAAATCAAACTCTTACAGGACCCCATGATTTTAAAAAATGCACATGGGGGACTTCCCTGGTAGTGCAGTGGTTGAGAATCCGCCTGCCAGTGTAGGGGACATGGGTTCGAGCCCTGGTCTGGGAAGATCCCACACGCCGAGGAGCAACTAAGCCCGCAAGCCACAACTGCTGAGCCCGCATGACACAACTACTGAAGCTCACGCGCCTAGAGCCCTTGCTCCGTGACAAGAGAAGCCACCGCAATGAGAAGTTAACAAAGAGTAGCCCCCGCTCACCGCAACTAGAGAAAGCACACACGCAGCAATGAAGACCCAATGCGGCCAAAAATTAATTAATTAATTTTTAAAAAATGCATATGGGATCTAAAACAGGGGTCAGAAAACTTGTTCTGTAAAGGACCAGATAGTAAATATGTATTTTAGCTTTTGTGGGCTACATACTGTCTCTGTGGTATATTTTTCTTTATTTTGTTTTTGTTTGTTTTGTTTTTACAACCCTTTAGAAATATAAAAACCTTTCTTAGTTCAAGGACCCTACCAAAACAGGCTACTGGCCAAATTTGGCCTGTGGCTGAAGTTTGCTGACTCCTGATCTAGAGGGATAACAGCTAACATTTTTTGAGATCCTACCATTTATAAAAAAGTAACTGTTTGTAGTATGGTGGTTGCCAGGGGCTAGGAGAGGGAAATGCAGAATTATTGTTTAATGGGTATACAGTTTCAGTTCTGCAAGATGAAAAGAGTTCTGAAGATGGATGGTGGTGATAGTCGCATGATAATGTGAATGAACGTATTTAATACCACTGAACTGTACACTTAAAAATGGTTACAAAAGTAAATTTTATATTGTGTATACTTTACAATAAAAAAATTGTGATTTTTATAAAAGTTAACTGTTTAACTTTCATTTAATACTCACCCCAAAATCATATAAAGTAGATATCTTCATTTTATAGCTAAAGAATGTGAGGCTAAAAGAGCTCTGACCACTTGTTACTAAGCTGGCAATTGGAATGCTGAGGTCTAAAGCCTAGGCTGTCAGTTTAAAAGACTGAGCTCTTAGTCATTCGCACCATCAAGTACTCCTTTTACTTATTTTCTCCAACAAATGCTGTATTTCAAAAGATTTTATCTGCTGAACAAACATCATTTACTAATAATTTGTTTTGCTTCTTAAACAGTTATCCCAAAACACATATCTGACAATCAGAGCTTCAGATCCATTCATGCGTCAGTCCATTCTTAAAAGATAAGCTCTAAACTGGTATGATTTTATCCAAAACTCAAAGAAATTTGGCATCCTAGTTAGCCTGTCAAGATTTTCCCTTAGATTGTAAATGTAAGGTCCATGAGGGGACTTTCCTTCTCTCTGTTTCACCCCACCATCCTCAGTTCCTAAAACAGGGCCCATATTTAGAAATACGAAGAAATGCTCACCCTTCTTTACCTCTGAGTCCTTTGTGTTTAGGAGACCCCATGATATATGTGAAACAACTGAAGGCAGATGGGATCAAGGACCTCTTTCACTGCTCAAGTTTTATGATTTTATGCCTCAATATACATATTCCAGTGGTATTCAGTCAGTCAACCATAATTCTCAAGAACACACTACAGCACAGGGTGCTAGCCTGTGTTCTTGTGAAAACGCAGAATAAAATGAAAGAGGAACCTAAAGTTCAGTTGGGCATAAAGTCCAGAACTGGATAAAAAGAACAGAAGAAAGACTTTAAAACATGTTCCATGAATTAGGGAAAGAATCTTAACCAGTTGTTGGAACAGGATCCCATATGGATTAAAAAAGCAAAAAATTGCTGTGGTTGTCTGTTTATAACAATTCTTTCAAGGCAATGTCTGTGTGACCTCCCTGGACAAGTGACACAAGCCTACCTCATCCCCTTGGCTGTATGAACTGTCCTGGGCATGTGACCTAGGCCAGGCCAATCAGAATTCTTCCCTGGGGGAAAGGGATCCTGTTTCCTCCCAGATCCATGGTACTACCTTCCATGTAGAGGCAGCCCACCTGCAGTAAGAGAAAAATGAAGCCAGCACTAAAAGAGACAAAAGGTGGAGAGAAAGCATGGAGGAGCCAGAGATACTCAGCTGTGCTCAAGTCCCTGGTTCTCAACGTCCTTAAAATCCACTTCATCCAGCTTATCCTGCAGTGTGGTTAAGTAGGCAAAACAGTAGCCCCCTTTTGCTTAAGCTGGATGAAGTGAGTTTCTGTTACCTGCAACCAGGAATCTTAATGCATGGGCCGAGGAGTCTGCCTGACCTGGAAGGATAAAGTGCGTCATCCCAGAGAAAGTAGGCTAAAGGTAACCAGCTCTGCAACTCACCCTGGACTGTTCCTCATCCTTCCTCCACCTCGAGTTTTCATCTTAGAAACTAGGTTAAACCTCTTTGCTACCAGGTGTGCTCAAATCTCTTAAACAGGCAGATCTGACATAATGTACTGTTTAAGCATTTTTGTTTTTAGACAGAAATGAATAACCCCAAAATCCTTAAATAGAATTATTTTTATCTTGAAAGCCCCTTTACAGAGCATCAAGAAACAAGTGTGAAGAAAGGCTTCGGGCTATACATAATAAAGAGCTTTAAAGGAACTGTTAAGAACGTAATCCCTTCAAATAGCTCATGTAAATTATATAATCTATGGAAAGAAATCTTGCAACACAAAGAGAATATCAAGAAAATTTTTCATTTTCTTCCAACCCAGCCACCAGCCCAATCACCCTTTATTTTGCTGATTTTGTTGTATTGTCATTTTCTTACCTTTCCTTTTCATGATTTTGGGGTTTTTTTCCCCCATATGAAACTATTCACCAGTAAATACTCTCAGATTTACCTAAGACTGGGGAGCTATGAATAGAAACAATATGCAACTAAATTAGTCCTGGGCACAAGGAAAAGTGTGCCTGAATAGAAAACTCAGAAATTAATAGTTTATTAGCATAATATTTGGGAAAGGTTTTTTTAATACCTCAGATTACTATTTTAAGACTTCATTTTAAAAGGAGGTAAATAAGAATTACTCTCTAATCAAAGACTGTGTAAAAGCAAACTGCCCACATCTTGTTTTTCATTAGTTTATTTTTAAGGACACTTGAATAACTGTAAAAGTCACTTTTTCATCACTGATATTCAAGGTAAGAAAAGAGATTTTACGTCCAGCCACATAGGGTATTTCAAAGTCAGTATATGCATTTCTAAAATAGCAGCAGTTAACAGAAAACCGTCCCACCCCAGACCCAGTGAATGCCCTCCTGACAATGGTCAGATTATAAACTCCAAGAGAACAGGCCATGGAATTGCACTGGTCCACTGCTATGCTTTAAGTGCCTGGTAGCACCTGGCACATAGTAGGTGATCAACAAATGTTTGGTGAGTAAGTAAATAAAGGGATCAATAAATAAATCCGAATTCCAGCAGTAATAAAGAGCTCAACTAAGAAAGTTCTTGAGGGCTTCCCTTGGTGGCACAGTGGTTAAGAATCCGCCTGCCAATGCAGGAGACACAGGTTCGAGCCCTGGCCCAGGAAGATCCCACATGCCGCGGGGCAACTAAGCCCGTGCACCACAACTACTGAGCCTGCGCTCTAGAGCCCGCGAGCCACAACTACTGAGCCCGCATGCCTAGAGTCCGTGCTCTGCAACAAGAGAAGCCACCGCAACGGGAAGCCCGCGCACCACAACAGAGAGTAGCCCCAGCTCACTGCAACTAGAGAAAGCCCGCGTGCAGCAATGAAGACCCAACGCAGCGAAAAATAAATAAATTAAAATAAATAAATTTTTTAAAAAAGAGGAAGTTCTTGAGAAACTGACAAGGATGAAAATAGAGAAGGTAAAAGTTTCTCTCTTAAATTCAACCTAATTCATCAAGTCCTGGGGGGCATTTCCTATGTGCCAGGCACTGGAGTAGCAGCTGCTGACACACACATAAATATGATTGAGCCAGTGCACATCAGAGTGAGCTGATATCACCTAGAGACCCAACTTTCATAGGACCTATCAGTCTAGCAGTAGGTTCACCTTCAGTAGGACTGTCAAGGTGGGAAGGGAGAGACTACCATGGGAAACTAATGAGATTTTTAAATGCACTTAAGTATCCTAACTAGCCATTACAATGTAAGCCACTAAAAGCTTACAGTATCATACAACCTAATCCCTAACATTGTTCCTACAGAAAAATATGTTTTAACAGGGATGCTATAGTTCCAGGAACAAGCCTCCACATTCCTAATTCCTCTTCTCTTCTCCCACTAGAGCACTGCTCAGGCAGAGGTGCCGGGAAAGAGAAAGAATAAAGGGCAGGTTTGACAATGGGGGTTCTTCTAGAATGGGAAAATATGAGAAGGAAAGATAGGGGAGGGTGTGATATTCCTCTATACATATATTGATATATGATATGGATCATTCACGTGTCTGGAGATGGGAGTGGCTGCACCTTTAATTTTGAACCTCATCACACCCAGGTGTACTTTCTCATACTGAATTCCAACTACTAAAGTCATTACTATTATTGCCCTCTGTTTGAACGCATGATCACATAGACAAATCACTCATCAAATTATAACAAATCCTGATAAAAAGCAATCCTCACTTTATTGCTTTCAGATACCATCAAACTATGACACCCCCAAAACACCAGATATACAGAATATCTAGCTAATTTTGCAATTGAGTATCTGCTTTTCTCCCCAATACCAAAAGTAAAAGAAGATTGCATTGTATTCATTTAGCATAGATGTTACCAAAGTTATAAACAATGATTCTCTAAAAACTGCAAGCTCTTTCATCTATCCATCCATTCACCCATGGAACACCAATTACGTGTCATTTACCATATCAGCCTTAGGAAAAAACATGGGGCCAGGGCAGAAGGGAGGGACACACAAAGGCGACACACCCTCAACTAGTAATATCAAGTAGTATTCTTTCTATTTCTTATATTGACTTGTAAAGTCTAACTGAATGACTAGTGAGTGGAATGGGAAGGGGAAGCTTAAGTCCAAGTCATATCCCATAATAAATTAGAGTAGAAGTTAAAAATAGATTAAGAGCCACAATTATTTAAAAACACACAGGTGCAAACAAAATGTGAAGAGTATCTGGTCACACCGTAAGCATTCCTGAAAAACCATAAATCAGCCTATGAAGAACTAGGCTAGCATTAGACTCTCACAATAGTTTCTGAACCACCTGAGACCCTCTCATAAGCAGCCCACCACTCTTCCTCCTCTACCCAAGCGAGAATACTCTACTGTCCTAACACATAAAACCACTGAGGAATTGTTCTACTCTGTTATGGTTATCACAAACGTGGCTCAACAGTCACAAAATTGTTCAGATCTCAGCATTATAGCAAGGAAAATTACAAAAAGGGCCAGCTAGGGATTCTACTACTGCCTTCTTGAATTGGAGATAATCTTTCAGTTCTAAATTACTGAATAGCACGGTTATATGCCCTCCTATATTAAGAAGCGTGGTACAGCAGAAAGACTACAGGCTTTGCAGTCAGACAGATGTAAGTTCAGATCTAAAGTTTCTTGCCGGTGGCCTTGGGAGAGTGGCAATCTTCCCGAAGCCCAGTCTCCTCTTCTGAGGAATGAAGTTGCCACCACTTGCCCCACAGCTCTGTGAAGAGATGGACAATAATCCACATAAGCAACTAGCCCAGTCAATGGCTTCTATTTTTTATGCTAGGCTGTCTGTACCTCCTCTCACCTAACACACCCACAAGCTGTGCACGCATGGCACTCAGACTGTGTTAAAGGTAAGTTTCAGCCTGTCAATCAATCTCTGTGTGCTTAGTAAAAGCAAAGCTCCAGTCTATGGGAAACCTAAGGAGAAGGATTAACTTGGTACCAAACTATATGCTCCAAAGCCTAAAAGAAACAACTCAGCCTCTAGCAACTACCACTCTACTTCGTACATCAATCTGACTGCTTACTCTAGGTGCCTCACGTAAGTGGAATCATATAGTATTTGTCCTTTTGTGACTGGCTTATTTCACTCATATAACGTCTTTAAGGTTCATCCATGTTGTAGCATGTTTCAGAATCTCCTTCCTTCTTAAGGCGAAATAATATTTCATTGTATGGATATACCACATTTTGTTCATCCATTCATATGTTGATGAACACTCAGGCTAGAGAGAACCTTTCCCATGGATTACTGAAAATAAAGACAAATTGGGAGGAACAGCCCCCATCTTTGAGGCAGTGATAAAGAAATAGATTTCTGATGCCACAAGGGCTCACTCAAAAGCACTGAGAGAAACAGCCCCAAACTCTGGGCTGGTGTCAAAGCAAGTACAGGACCCCAAGATATAGCTCTGGAATCTGACAACTCTGGAGTTCTGGTCCTGCCTAGAGAGCAGGGAGGCAAGATGGACTGATAAAATGCTTATTGTATTTTCAAACATGCCTGAGACAAGCGTTGGCCAAAACAAGTTCTAGAGAACTGGTCTGCCCTCATATCACAGGTGTGCCAGGCTCCTTATCTTCACAGGAAGTTGTTCCTAAACAAGTATTTCTTTGCTAAGGACCTGACCACTCACAGAATTCCAGAGCAGGCAGGAAGGCTGGAGATGGACCAGCCTACAGCCTCACTTTACTGATGAGAAAACTAATGGCCAGATGGGTAGGTCACAGAGCTGGATAACGACAGACAGAGAATTAGACAGAGCCCAGGTCAGCATTCCTTCCACCAGACTCATCTCATTCAGGTATCAGTGAACAGCCAGAGTTCATTTCCTATCAGTGTTTTTTTTGTTTTGTTTTGTTTTTTTTAAAAAAAGCTTTTCAAAGGCTTGACTTTATTTGGAAGTCACCTCCTTTTTTACCCAACACTTTTTTTATTGTGATAAAATATACATAACATAAAATTTACCATTTTAACCATTCTTAAGTATACAGTTCAGTAATATAAAGTACAGTCACACTGTTGTGACTGTGTACCATCACCACCATCCATCTCCAGAAGTTTTCATTTTCCCAAACTGAAACTCTATACCTATTAAACAGTAATTCCTCAGGCTTTGGCAACTACCATTCTACTTTCTGTCTCTATGAATCTGACTAGTCTAGGTGCCTCATATAAGTGAAATCATAGAATATTTGTCCTTTTGTGACTGGCTTATTTCACTTTGTATGTCTTCCAGGTTCCTCCACTTCGCAATATGTGTCAGAATTTCCTTCCTTTGTAAGGCTGAATAATATTCCATTGTATAGATATACACTGTGCATATAGATGCACTTTTTATCTATTCATCTGTCAATGGACACCTGAGTTGCTTCCAGCTTTTGACATTTGTGAATAATGCTGCTATGAGTGTCAGTGTACAAATATCTGTTCGAGTCCCTGATTTCAATTATTTGAGGTATATACCCCGTAGTGAAATGCTGGATCATACCGTACATCAGTGCTATTTTGAAATGTGTCTCAAAGAAGACCAAGAAGAGATTAAATCATCTTGGTTGGTGGATTTAAGAAAATGAAAAATTACTGAATGTTTTGTTCCTGAACTTAACTTTACTTAAAAAACAAATTTTATGAGAAAACTTTTAGAGGTTATGTGAGGTAGAAGAAAAAGCACAGTAATGATAGTGAGGAGAATGACTGTCCAATGTAACATTTTTGACCTCTCTGAGCGTGAATTTCCACAGGGAGGAGAGAGTAGTCTAGGTAATCCCTAAGGTCTATGGATTCTGTGGGTTCTATGAATCCATGGAAAAACTTACTTAGAGGATTACTATGTTCCTTAATCATTTTCTATTTTCCTTCAGTTCGCTTTGAATTCCTAAGCATATTAGAGCTCAAAGAACTGTTTCTAGTTAAAGAACTTAGTGTATTCTTGAGACAAGAGTTCCAGGGGCAGTAAGAAGAAGAATCCTGAGCTAGTAAAAAAAATCATGACTAATGTAATATAATAGGCAATGATTTTCTCTAGTAGTACATTTATTTGATAATTGCCTTAGAATTCCTAGAATATAGTACCTGTGTAACCTGCGTCACTGTGGCTTAATTTGAGTCACTGTGAACCTGTGGTTATTTTACAGTAGTTGATATAAAACTATCAACGCACACGGAGTTCAGTATCAACAGGGCATACCTGCCAAGAAAAGTGTGCTACAATAGTTTGGTCCAAACAACACTTCAGTTACTGAGCAACCTATTGTTACCAAGATCCCTAACTGACAATGCATTCTGAGTCAAAATGCACACCTGGCTACAGGTAGGACACCAACAACACACTTCAAACCCCATCCATTCTTGGGCCTTTCCTAACGACCCAGACTGAGAACATTACTTTCTTTCCCCAGGAAGGATTTGCAGGGTGAGAAACATACTTCCCCATCACTTCCCCCAGGTTCCCAGAACTATCTGCTTGGGTATTCACCATGAAGCAGGCTCTCTACTCCAGGGGCAAGAAGACAAAATACAGATAGGACTCCTCATGTCTGTTTCACCAATCAATATTTCAGCTACTTAAAATAACTTTCATGGAAAGCTTCTTATGCTGGGTACAATTATCTATATTAATCTATTCAGTCCTTCCAATCCTGTGAGTTAGGTGTGTTCATGCTCACACTGCAGGAAAGGAGATGGAAGCTCAGAGAAGTATCCTATTGAGAGCCACAGGGGCAGTAAGGAGGCAGCCAGGTTGGACTGGGTCTTCTGGCACCAAATTTAGTACTTTTTTCCACCAACCGTTTGCCCAGATTCTCACAAGCCTGTGCCAACCGGCCAACCCAAAGAGAACATCTGAAGTGCCTCTCTTAAAAAGCAGGCCCTAATGATTTAACAATTAATCTGCAGCTTTTAAGTCAAATGTGAAGTGTACTGATCACATCACTTATTCTCTTCCTGTATTTCTGCTAATAGGCAGAACTCTGAGGGAACTAAGGTCAAGAGGAGAAATCCTGGATCAGTCCCTTCATGAAAAAATACTTTTCAGGGATAGAAACACCCACATTCTCACCACCTCCACCAGCAGCACACACTGCTGACTCCAGGTAAGGCTGCTGAGGGAAAAGGCGTCCATCAAGGCTTCCTTGGACATTTTTAGAGGCAGGTTATCTAAATCTTTCCTCTCCAAACTCTAAGTATGCATACAAATAGTGTTAATATTTACTACATAACAGATCCAGGAAACTGTTTCTTATGACCACATGCATTTTTCTATAGCACCAAGGCCTCTGGGGGTGATGCTAGCTCGTGTACTACACTTATGCTGATTTTACTGGACTTGGAGCATAATTTTATGATTTTAAATGACCACAGAGGTTTATAATTATTGTATCATTGATTTTATGACACATTATTGGTCCTATCTATGATTTATTTATGCCAGGGCTTTGATCAGGAAGTTAACACCCAGATATGACATTGTTCCTATGGGAAAACACCACTGGCTTTAGAACACCTGCTTTTATGAGAGAGTTTTTATTAATGCCATGCCATGAAAAGTGAGGACTGCCTACTCAATAAAACCCTGATTAAGCAAAATATAACTATAAGTTTTCCTTTGTCCAACTTTTAGGAGAAAGAAGCATTACTTTGGTTTTAGTTTTTAAGCAAGCTGCAGAGGCTAATACGGAGTAAATTCCAAATTTCTGTTCTACCCCCTACAGCAATGGTTCTCAATTCTGGCTACACATCAGTATCACATGGGGTCACTTAAAAAAATAACAATGCTAGCCCTCACACCAGACCAACTGAATCAGAATTTCTGGGGGTGCTCTTGCACTGTTGGTGGGAATGTAAATTGGTACAGCCACTAAGGAGAATAGTATGGAGGTTCCTTAAAAAACTAAAAATAGAACTATCATATGAGCCAGCAATCCCACTACTGGGCATATACCCTGAGAAAACCATATTTCAAAAAGAGTCATATACCACAATGTTCACTGCAGCTCTATTTACAACAGGCAGGACATGGAAGCAACCTAAGTGTCCATCGACAGATGAATGGATAAAGAAGATGTGGCACATATATACAATGGAATATTACTCAGCCATAAAAAGAAATGAAATTGAGTTATTTGTAGTGAGGTGGATGGACCTAGAGTCTGTCATACAGAGTGAAGTAAGTCAGAAAGAGAAAAACAAATACCGTATGCTAACACATATATATGGAATCTTAAAAAAAAAAATTGTTCTGAAGAACCTAGGGGCAGGACAGGCATAAAGACGCAGACGTACAGAATGGACTTGAGGACACAGGGAGGGGGAAGGGTAAGCTGGGATGAAGTGAGAGAGTGGCATGGACATATATACACTACCAAATGTAAAACAGATAGCTAGTGGGAAGCAGCCACATAGCACAGGGAGATCAGCTCGGTGCTTTGTGACCACCTAGAGGGGTGGGATAGGGAGGGTGGGAGGGAGATGCAAGAGGGAGGAGATATGGGGATGTATGTATATGTATAGCTGATTCACTTTGTTATAAAGCAGAAACTAACACACCATTGTAAAGCACTTATACTCCAATAAAGATGTTGGAGGGAGGGAGGGAGGGAGGGAGGGAGGGAGGGAGGGAGGAAGGAAGGAAGGAAGGAAGGAAGGAAGGAAGGATTAATTTATGGGGGTGGGCTCAGGGTACTGAATTTTTTAAAACGTTATGTGTATCCCGGGTTCAGAACAGTTACCCTATACCAGTGGCTCTCAAACTTGAAAGGGCACCAGAATCACCTAACGGCCTTATTAAAACACAGATTGTTGGGCCCCACCTGGGAATTTCTGATTCACTAGGTCTGGGGTGGGATGGAAAATCTGCATTTCTAACAAGTCCCCACACGATGGTCCAAGGGCCACACTAAGAATCACTGCCCTATACTTTCTCTAGTTGAACAATATTAATAGTTATTCTAAATTAATTTTATTATAAAGATATCAGACCACTCCTTAGTAAGAAATGGTCTAAAACTTTAAAAGATTTTCAACAGTGCAAGCTAAAGAAAAAGATTTTCTGCTTAACCATCAAATAAAACAGGTAACTGGGACTTCCCTGGTGGTCCAGTGGTTAACACTCCGCACTGCCAATGCAGGGGGCGCAGGTCTGATCCCTGGTCGGGGATCTAAGATCCTACATGCCACGTGGCACGGCCAAACCCCACCCCCCCAAAAAAAAAAACAAAACAGGTAACTGAGGTTATCAGAATGCACTGTTCCCTAAGAATTTCAGTTACTGAAGTTAAACCAGGATAAAATCAGACCCAATTCCATTCAACCATGAGTAAGCACCTCCCATGTGGTGATTGGGCACACACCATGAGTAAATCATTCCTTCCTTCCTAGAGCAGTGAACAGACTATCACACAGGACTGCTGTGCACACAGCTACACAGTCACACAGTAACAGCTGAGGTGACAGTGAGACCCTGACAGGGAGCGTTACAGAAGGACTTGGGGGAGCTTTACCCAGGTGGGGTCCTTTTAGCTGGATCTTCAAGGGGACCACCCAGCTGCCAGTTTTCCACTGCCCACAACACATTTACATTACCTGGGCAGTGAACTCCCTGCCCCACGAGGAAGCATCTGGACTTTGTCCCCAGGCATTATAGGAGTGATCAGGAACTGCAGGCTACTTTTACTTCCAATCTGAAGGCAAGTTCTGTGGTTTATCTACCGTTCTACTTTTTTACAATTAGCCCAGCACCTCACACACAGGCGTTGCTGAATACCTGGGAGTTAAGTGATGAAAAATGTAATCTGGAAAGTAAACCTAATGCCCCCCCAGGGGTGCATACAGGTCAGAGGGGAGGTCAGGTTCAGACCACCAGTCTTTTGCCCTCTAATTAGCACCCTCATTCCAGACTTAACACACCACAGGCATTTAAGAAGTGTTCCTGACTAACCAAAAATATGGTAGCACATTAAGCTGGTATTAGCATGGTTGTTTCTGTAGATTTGGAAAGAATAAGAGGAGAAGACTCCTCAGAGCCTAGCTCATTAATGCAGGGACTGAGGGCTGGCTTCTTCTGTATCCTATGTTCTATGCCCTGTACTCTGGCTAAACACATAGTTTATTTAGTTCAAGTGAAGCTCTTCCAAGATGAAAAAACTTGTTGAATTCCTAGTGAGTCTCAGAAACATTTTTAAAATTATTCAGACATTATTTGATGTTCAGCAGTTGATTCAGCTGAAGTAATTGAGAGCTGACAGGCAGTTAATTTCAAAACCCTAATGCAACATCACCAACTAGGCACAGAATCCCTCCTATACACCCACCAACTACACAAGCACTATCAATGACGTGTAGGCCACTAAAGACCCCGATGCAGAAAATCTCCAGAAATAAAAGCTTTTCTCAAGATAAAAACACCCACAAACACCGTTTTGTTGTTACAAGAATTGAAATAAATGTAGAAGTTAAATGCTGAAAGTACCCTTTGGAGTGCCAACGTAGTAGGGGTTAGCAGACCTAGGCTCTGTCTCTCCCACTGGAACACAGCTCCCAGGCAGCCTCTTCTCCTTAACAGCCAGATATTGGAGGTTATCATTCTATTTCTGACAAATGCAGTTTGCTAGGCTCAATATGAGAAGTTATATATATATATATATTTTAACTAAAATGTATTTATATTCTACCTTTAAGGGGTAGTACAGAGTCAAATGGCAAATGATCAAACGTTAAAATAGCCCCAAGTTAAGTACTATTGGTTATTAAATTCTTGTTGGTGAATATTTCCCAAATAAAAGTACTGAAAAAAAAGAGGTACTTCCATTTTATTAAGCTGTGATTATTCTGATCAACATTGCCTTCATTTTCTATCAGTTAAGTAATACTGGCTTGCCATGATTTAAACTGAACTCTTTTTTTTGAATGGATGGATTTTTAACCACTTTCTGTTACGCCTAAGTTATGAAGGCTTCATCCTAAATTCTTCCAGAATAGGATGGTAATCATATATAACTATCTGCATCTCAAGGGCATTGAAAACCTAAAATGAATCAAGACTACAGCTCAGTGAAGAGTGAACTACCATTAATTTTAATTGTAATAGGACAGAACTGGAATTTACCTTTTCTTTAAAAAAGAAGGAAGGAGTGCTTACTCAACAAAGAAATCAATATAAACAAAATCATAAGAGGTAAATTTAAACTACTCAAGAGAATAAGCTGTTTAAACACATTTCAGAAGTACTTATATATAACTGATATCATGAATATATAAATCATTTTCTCTATTCAATAAGAAAGTCTAGCAGGACTGTTCTCTAGCAACTTTTTGTTAGTTTACTCAGGTTACAATTTTTAATTGAAAGTAATATAATTTTTTAAAATCTGCCTATTCAGACATCCTACAAATTATCATTCATCTTTCCCTTACCTCAACTAGTCTGAATCAATGAGGCCTCAATGTATTTAATTCTAACCATAACCTCAGGTCAAGAATTGAACAGCATCAACCAAATTCAGAAAAACTGATACTGCTTGTGTTTTCAGACAAGAGGATCTGATGCATTTGGTGATGAAAAACACCCAACCACACTCACTCTGCATTGTGTGGCTCCAGGCTGTTAGACACAACCATGAATGTCTGAGGTTCAAATACCACTTGCACTGGTCCATGAGCATTTCTGAAAATCCAGGAAACATGTATGTTTCCAAAGGCCGTAGAGCTATACTCAAGAGCCTCTCTACACACCCAGGGCCACTCAGAGGAGTGGCGTCCTAACTGGACTCTGTGGATAGCTCCTGTGGTGAGCTGTTCTGTAGACAGGGACACCTGTGTGGCTCTGTGAGGTGGCCTGGGAAAGGGGCTCTGTCAGATCACCAAACAGGAAATGTTCTCGTCTTCTGCAGATGGTGCTTTTCTTGACTTGAAAAACAAATCAACTGGTGGGGCAAGTTAAGGAGGAAAAGCTGAGATTATCTGAGACCTGAGTAAGTCACCTGAGGGTGTTCAGCCTGCTGATGGCTTCTGATTTTCCCTGTCCCCTCTCCCCCATGCTGGGATTACAAGAAGAAGAAAAGTCACTGAGGAAGAATGAGAAAAAATACATTTCTTTGGGTGCATATCCACAGGCAGTCAAAATATTAGGAAAACCAACAATAATAAGAAACAGTGTAGAGTTACATATCACAGTTGGTCCTCTGAGCTCACAGAATTCCTTGTTCATGCTCACCTTTAACCTCCTAACACTTGAAAGTGATAAAAATCTGAAATAAATCTTAAACTCAGTCTCTCCACTGAGGGTAGTTGGGATGTTCTCCCTAAACTCTCTAAAGAAAAAAAAAAAATTTAATACTATAATCATTTGATTGTTTTATGAAGAAAAATGCATCAAGATTCTTAACTATGAAGAGGTCAACAATTCACTTAGAGCATAGAAAAGGGAGCAAGGTAAGCAAAGGATAAAGATAAACTTCGATGGACTAGAATATATAACCTGTGAAGAAAATTTAATATTATATTTACCACTATTGGTTTTTTTAAACAATACAGAAAGCATCTATCTTTTCTAAAGAGCAGACACTCCTAAAGGACTCTAACATTCTATGAGCCTCAGTCTATACAAGTTCAAAAGGAAACAACCAACATTACTTTTTTTATTCCGAATTTATTTTATCAAAAGTTTTGGGGAAAAAAAAAGTTTTGGGTGTTTTGAGATTTGACACTGTTATTTAAATGTAAGTTTTTTTGCTTTTTAAAAATAGAATTAAATTTTTTTATTCAAGTATAGTTGATTTAAAATATTGTATTGGTTTCAGTGTACAGCAAAGTGATTCAGTTATATATTTTTTCAGATTATTTTCCATTATAGGTTATTATAAGATATTGAATATTTTTCCCTGTATATAGTAAATCCTTAAAGTTTCATTTCACATTAACTATCATGTTATCAGGACCTTAAAGAGAAAAGATTGACTGGGTAATGGGAAGTATATGCAAGTAAAGTAAGCATATGGAAATAAAGTAAGCACTGGGATTCAATAAAAATTTAAAGACATCACTATTAAAATAGTATATTTTACTGAAGTCAAAGTAATTTAGCACATTCTATAGGCAAAGTTGATAGGTCTACATGAGTTTTGCACAATCCTCACACAGAATGAATCATTCAACACTGACAGGGATATATCTAGCTTTAACAACAATGCAAAAACACTAGCAAATATCTTCAAGAAATAAATGTATAACAAAGGTAGGTACCAAAGATCTGAGGGCCTGATGTTTTGTATTTTTAGTGGGGAAGAGAACTGGCTTGTCTGATATCAAAGTGACCACTGCTTTTTGCCTGAGAAAGATTTACTCAGATTTGGTATAGTAAATAGCATATTTCTTGGAAAACCAATGATTTTAAAGAAGGGTAAATATATTTTCCTCTCGTAGACCACGGCTAACCACAGTGTGGCACAATTTTGGAGAAATCAGACCTCACCCAGTTACAAAAATAGCAAAAAGGATTCTTGCTGCTGGCAGAAAAGTGACATCTTTATCGATACTGCAAGAACAGTGTTTTAAACTTCTCAATTAGGCTTTTTTTTTTTAAATCAGCTCTTTTAGATAAGGCTGAAAGGGGAAAATTAAATTGTGTTTTATAAAATGGAAGTAACTGAAATCATTCTTCAGGGGAAGGAACAGAAAGAGGCAAAAAAGAAAAGAAAAGAAAAACAACTCAGGTTAAATACTGAATATATGACCCTGTCTAAGTACTTTGAACAATCTGGGCCTCAGTTCTCTAATCTATGAAATGAGGATAGTAGTATCTACCTTCCTCAACTTACAAGGTTCTGTGAAAATTAAATAAGAATTATAAAAGGATTCAGTAAACTGTAACTGTTGTTACTGTTGTTTTATAAGGAATTCCAGTTTCACTCCAAAAGGAGCTAATTATAAATACTAATACAAGGGGATTATTCTTTTCAGTATAAGTGCCAAATCAACCAAATCTCTCTTTGACTTGCTGACTTTTCCTGATTGACTTAACTCAGCCCTAGATGGTCCCCAATGATCCCTACCTCTTGGTATTCACCTTTTGAGTAGTCCCTTCCCTTCGAGTGTGGACAGAACTAGAGTCTTGTATCTAACAAACAAAATAAGGCAGAAGTGACAACGTGCAACTCAGTGACTAGGCCATAAAAGGCTGTGTGGTGTCACTCTTTCTTGGATTACTCACTCAGGGAAGCCTGCTGTCATGCTGTGCACAGACCCACGGAGAAGCCCACACTGTGGGGAACGGAGACCTCCAGCCCACAGGCAGAGAAAGACGGAGGCCTGCCAACAACCCCAGGAGTGAGCCTCGCAGCAGATCTTCCAGCCCAGTGGAGTCTTCGGATGACTTCAGAGCCGGGTGGCAACTTGACTGCAATTTCATGAAAGACGCTGAGCTAGAACAACCCAGCTAAACTGCTACATGTTCCTGACCCTCAGAAAATGTGTGCCATAATAAGTGTTGGTTGTTTTAAATTGCTAAATTTTGGGGTAATTCGTATGCAGTAACAGATTACTAAAACACAGCACTTGACAGCATCTTGCTTTGCAATTAACACTTAATTTAAGATCAGTCTCTTCCTTGCTTATGAATTATCTTATCCACTGGTAAATACTGTCATTTTTGTACTTGTCGGTTTTTTCCATAATAACTTTCGAGGCTATCTGCTTAAACTGATCATGTTTGATTTACTATATAAAAACACACCTTAAGTTTGATTCTTGTATCTACCTATTATCTTGCAATAGAAGGACAGCTGCTTTCATTTTTTTCCAACAGGTTTTTCTTCTGTGATTCTCAGCAGATGTTTAATGCAATTTGGGTTATACAGAAAAAAATATCTACAGGGAAAATTGTATTTTCATGTAATCATACTGAATTTAATAGTACTAAGATGAACCTATCTTTATTTATTTTTTTTTAAGAAGACTGATTTGTAAATCCTATTCTGGTTCCAACAAATCTAAATCTTTGCTTTCTAATACTCGTTTTGCAGCCCTGTGCAACTGCTCTTTTGCAGCTCACCTCATGTTTTAAAGACACTTCATACCTAAAATGTCCGTGAAGGTTTCATTCTACTTAAGCCAAAAGATTAAGTCAAAAGTTTGGAAAAAACACTCACAAAAAAGCAAAATCTTTGAACTGCTATCCCCCCTGCCCTGTTTGAAAATAAAGAAGGAAAAAAAGAGAAAAAGAGGGAAAGAAATAAAAGTAAATTATTAATGATATCTTAATTATGATTTAAATTTTAATTAATTCATTCAAAAATATTTAATGAGCAGCTATTTCCAGGCATTGAAGATGCAACAGTGGAAATAAAAAATAAGACCCAGATCGCATGGAACTTCAAATTTTTAAAATTCAAAAAACCAGCCCCCAAAATAGAGTTAGCTTTTTTTGTGGAACCTATGACCATTTCGATCCATCACAAATGAGGGGAGACATATAAAATCCTGAATTCCCTGATCCTGCATGCTACTTTATTATGCCTTACCATAAATGACTTGCTAACTTTTTTTTTTCCTCGAGTGAGGCATTTACTTCTAGTACAAGCTGAAGGTGAATAAATGGAGAGAGAATCAATATTTATAAGTTTTTTCTATGTGTCATGCATGTTAATACATTGTTATATAAACTACACAGTAACATTAATTATTTAGTATTAGAATCCAATTTGACAGGTGAAATTTAGGCTCTAAGATGAAACACTAGTAAGCAACATGGTTGGGGTCTAAATTCAGTGATTTTGATTCCAAAATCCATGTTCTTTCCACCCCTTGATGAGTTCTGTTCAAAGCCCCAGTAAATCATGGTGTATATTCTATTTTAAAATTCTAAGATCAAGAGCTTCTACAAAATTGCCCTTGAGAAAAAAAATATTCTATTAAAACTATACTTTAATTCTAATAATTACTTCTAAATTAACTTTCAGTCTTATATCAAGTAGCCGCTTTCAGAAGAGCTCCACTTGGATATCTCACATGACATCAAACTCAACATACCCAAAATGTGATTTCCTTCTTAAAAGCTACTCTCTCCCCAAGATTCTCTTTTTACCATGGCATCACTCTCACCTCACAATTCAATCTACTTACCTATCACCAAGTTGTCCACTCTATTATGCCTTACCATAGATGACTTGCTAACTTAACAGTTCTCCAAGACAAGGGCTTTACCTCACCATTATGGTGATCACTAATGGGCTATTTCATTATGTATGTAAATTACAGAACAAAAAGATACATTTAAAAAATGCTAATTCCAACTGTCAGAGAAGTGTTTTGTTTTTCTTGTCTTGTCTTTTCTTTTTTTTAAAAAAGGTCCCTTAGGCAATTGGCAGTTCTCATTTAGTTTGGCCTTAATGAGTATTTACCCAGGGCCCAGAAGCAGAATCCATATGGCTTTCAATTTCCTCAACTTAAATACAAGAAAGTGCAACAGTAACCAAAACATTTTTCAGATGTATTTAAAAGCACATTTTTTTCACCACCAAATTTTCCTACCAAGTATACTCTATGCTTTTCAAACTACCTGCCTTACATCAGATGTTGATTTATAGGCAGAACTCAAGTTCTTATTTTTAAAAATGTTTGCTGGACATATGAGAATCGTATTTTCTCAGGAAATGGTTTAAAACATTATCTGTAGTTGGCCTAGTGTTTAACTGGAGAAGAATTTAGACTGATATGGAAACATGTTCCTCCAATTATATGAAAATAGAGGTTTACTTTTTTCTCATGAACATGTATTCTGAAATACTACATAAACTTATGAGTGTCACATATTCAGCATATGTAAATTCTATATTTACCAAAGGATTTTAGATGGCTAAATACAACAGAAGCAAAATAAGATCTCTACATAAAGATAAAACTATAGGGTACTCTTTAATGGAGAAAATAATTATTCCAGAAAACTAGACGAAGGATGGTTGCTCTGAGACCTAATTTTAGTTTTGAGCTTCCAAACAGCTATCATCATTAGATAAGAGACATTCTAGTTTATCCAGTTTATCAAGAGAAGGACTTTCCCCTCTCACTCACAGACAGCCTTAAAGGTAAGAGATACTAAACATAACAGAGTGTTTTTGACAATATTTTGAAGAGGATGCAGACTTTCATGCGGCAGAGACTGCAAACTGGCAACCCGTGAGCCAGATGAACCTGTTCTCTTCTTTGACTCTCACAGCGTCTCCAAAATTTTTTCAATGGTTGAAAAATTTAAGTATTTAAAATAAGAACTCTGATTTCTGGTTGGAGCTAATAGCTACCCCTCCTACACTCCATAGAACACCCCCCCTTTGCCACCACTTATGTCATCTGCAGGAATCTAAGTGTGGACCCCTGTAAATATATGGTGGTCTATTAGAACAGTCTTACTATAAAATAAAACTTGAGCGCATATTATGAAATCATTAATCTTTGAAGACCAATCTGCAGGAAGTTAGAGTGGTAAAGCATAGGGGCATGGAGGAGAGCTCAAAGGGCAGTGTCCCAGTCTCCCTCTCCCTCTCCCTCTCTCCCTCAGGACTATAAGGACTCCCCCCAAGAGTCTTTGGCCATAAGTTAAGAAATCATTGAAAAAATAATATTTTTGGAAGTAATATCCTGTTTTTGAACAAGAATCATACATGCAGGACTGATACTGAAAAAGTGCACGTTAGAGTATAATGGCTCAGGTCCCTTCTGATTTGTTGGGCATCCACTCTACCCAGGTGAAAATATTTTGAAGATCACCTCTGTTCATGGAACCCCAACACACACACCAGATAAAAGTAGGACTGCTCTGCTTGAAGAAGGGGTAGGAAGGCCATCCTGCTTGCACCTCCTAAAGCAAAAACTTGTTCTTGATGAATGAGAGGGTCTCATGTCACCAGACCCATCACTGTACAAAGTCAGTTGACTCTAATGGCTCTGCCAAGAGCTAGAGTACAATTATTGCCCAAGGAGCTCCCTGGAAAGTTCCTGAAGGGCAAACAATCTGTGCTGTTGATTGTAGAAAAATCCATAGATTTAGTAGTCTGGCATGCAGTTGGCAAAGCAAACAGTTGTTACTAAAGCGAAAGTGACAGAAGATGGAAGGCCATTCCACAGGATTCACAAGTAAGGGAGGCAGGGTCTAAACTTTCCTCAGGAAAGAGGTTTGCATCTGCTAGAATACCTGATCAAGGAAGGGATGGACTCAAGGCCCAGAATTACACACTATAGGACAGATACTTCCAAACTGTTTTTTCAAAGCAGCAAGCCCCTCTGCTAATCCAAACTCTAGACCAAACTCCAATATATAAAACAACGAATGCAGCTGTCTTCCAATTGAAAGGTTGGTAAGAAGACAGGATCCCCCAGGTACATATGTCCACTCCCTCTTCCCATAAATTTGGCATCTCCTCAGAATCCTACGGCTCCGTGGAACACTCTGTTAAAAGCACTAGTGTGGGGAATAAAACATGTGACTCTGGCCTGGAAATTTTTAAGGCAGGTATTAACACCTTGACCATGATTGTTATAGGTGAACTAAAGCCACAAATCATTTTCAATATCAGAATTATTATTTTGAAATCACTATTGAAATAGACACATATGGCAAACCATTAATACAAAAATCAATGAACCAAAGAGCTAACTCTTCCCTGGCAAACCTCTTAAGATGTATAAAGAATTACATCAGAACCAGCCACCTGTTCTCAATTCTTTTATAACCCTTACAACAAAATTCCTTTTTAACTTACCTACTTCATAAACCTAAATCCCTGTCTTTATTTCAAATAATGGAGCCACCAGCGCCTTTGTCATTGCAAATCTTTAGTGAAGAATAAAATAAATAAAATCTAAATTTTAAAAAAATATTAAGCAACTAAAAAATTTAAAGAATATTAACCAACCAGCAGTTTGTTTTTTATTCCTTAGAAAGGAGATTAAATCCTATATTTTAAAAAATCTGAGCTTAAAACCTAGTTTCTCAGGCTTCCCTGGTGGCGCAGCGGTTAAGAATCCACCTGCTAATGCAGGGGACACGGGTTCAAGCCCTGGTCCGGGAAGATCTCACATGCCGCGGAGCAACTAAGCCCGTGCACCTCAACTACTGAAGCCTGCGCACCTAGAGTCCGTGCTCCGCAACTACTGAGCCCGTGTGCCACAACTACTGAAGCCTGTGCACCTAGAGCCCGTGCTCTGCAACAAGAGAAGCCACCGCAGTGAGAGGCCGACGTACCGCAGTGAAGAGTAGCCCCCCGCTCACCACAACTAGAGAAAGCCCGTGCGCAGCAAGGAAGACCCAACGCAGCCAAAAATAAATAAATAAAATTTATTTAAAAAAACACAAAACCTAGTTTCTAAAGATCCTTGATTTCATCATCTTTAGCAGCGACACAACTCGGGGAGTTTTAAAGAGCTTAGTTTACAAATTCAGTGTCCATGATTTGAAGACATCACTATCAGTCTGAAGAGAGGGGAAAAAAAGAGTACAGCTGGATCCAGGAGAAAAGCCAGGTTATTTACGCACCCACAAATTTTTTTCTGTTCTTCAATGGTTGTTGTTAGTAGATATTTTTCCTTTACAAAGAATAAACACAAATCCACTTCAGGGGGGAAAAACAGTAGCCTAAACTTTCAGCACTGGGAAATTCCATCCCAAGTTTTCAACTACTCACAAAAGCTTATGAGGGTTGACCCCCAGGACCGTGGACACCATGGAGGAGCGTGTCTGTGGCACATTCCAAGGAAGCGTGAGCCACAGAGCCCATACATTCCAGCACACTGAGCAAGCACACACATGCCTCCCCACTTCCCCAGACTCCGCCAGCGAGGGGGCACCAGGCTGGAGGCAGGCCCCACACACCAGGCATCTTCCAGTCCTGCCCAGCCATCCCTGCGGAAGTACAAAGGGGAAGGAGAATGAGACAGGAACTGGCCAGTGCAGGGCCTCAAAGAAAGAAATATAAGACCGTTTGTGGGGTAGGCCAACCACATACTCTAAGGGTTTTTAAAAGTCAAAGAACAACTTGTGTGAGCCTCCTGGTCCTGCTACCACCAATGGAATCACTTACTGTCTCCCACCCACCACCAGTGAGTACCAGTCTTTCTCACATGCTCTGGAATTACAGACCGTACAAGCTGCACAACAAAGTTCAGTCACCTATGCTTCTACGGCTACCTGTATCCTTTCTCCCTTCCTCCATCCCTCTTTCTCTCCTTCCTTCCTTTCCTCCTTTCTTCCTCCTTCCTTGCTTCCCTCCTCCCTCTGTTCTTAATAATTGAAGAGGTTAAACTCCAGTTTTTCAGCGTTAAACTTTCATCATCTATCTCCGACTCTCTCATATAATGATGCACAAACACTTTTACTCCAAAACCTTATCTACACAATGAAGAGACAAACATCCATTTTTCAAATATGCATTGTTAAAATCACAAAGATCAAGAGGGACTAAAGAAAAAGGTCTCCACGTAACAAAAACTATACAGCCTGTCCTCACGTAAGCTTTCTCGAAATAGCCTCTATTTCGTGAGTTGGTTTGAGGTTAACCTGTCCACAGAACCACCATTCAATGAAACAGTTTTTTGCTTTACTTTCAAAGAGAAAGAGTAAAAAAGAATATATAAATGTAGCAATAAAAATCTTTTCTGATAATACTCTTGACTGAGAAAAGCCATTATTTTTCATCTTAAAATTTTTTTCATAAAATTACCTTCTTATCAAAAAAGCACCACCTCTATATCTACGAAGCAAAATTCTTGTATATCTCATTCCATTGGTAGCATAATTGTATCTCAAGTCCTATTTACTAAAAAAAACAAAAAAAGTTATGAATGCATAATATGCTTAAGCAGTGTATCAAAAAGAATATACAAATCTTTCTACTCCCTGTGCTTTCAGAATCTTTCATTGTCAAAAAGGTTTAAGGGCTTCCCTGGTGGCACAGTGGTTAAGAATTCGCCTGCCAGTGCAGGGGACATGGGTTCGAGCCCTGATCCGGGAAGATCCCACATGCCACAGAGCAACTAAGCCCGTGTGCCACAACTACTGAGTCTGTTCTCTAGAGCCTTCGAGCCACAGCTACTGAAGCCCACGTGCCTAGAGCCCGTGCTCCACAACAAGAGAAGCCACCACAATGAGAAGCCCGTGCACAGCAACGAAGACCCAACGCAGCCATTAATTAATTAATTAAAAGGTTTAAAATTTTCTAATGTTAATAAGATGAACCACTCTATAGAAGATAATGTGCAAGAATCCCGTATTTCCGTCTCCAAATCATAGACACTTTTTAAAATATACAGATAAAAATGAAAGCATGCCACACTTTGTGCAACACTCTAGGTACTACACAAAGAAGTCTGAGGTGTTTTTTTCCAGGATTTAAAAAAAGTATCTGGGCCAAAGGCAAAAATACAGACCCTCCCTACCCACCCCACCCCACTGCATACATATGTTTTTTACACTTAACTTTCAACCACAATGATTTTTTTAAAATCTTTTTATCTTTAAGTAATTACTAATGCCTCTACTATAGGTCTACTTCAAGAAAGTTTCTTCAAATTATGACTAACGCTTTCAGTTGTTTTTCAATTACACTAAATTAAAAATATACTAACTTCAGTTAGTCCTTTATCTTCCTCAGAATATCTGTTGTATACATGTAAACTTTAGCTCTAATTCTGAGCTAGGAAAAACATACAAAGTTACTCTATTACCTATGTACACATTATCACAACTTCCTACTTTATTGCTAGGGTGCTGTTACTGTATACAAATTAGATGGTAAGCAAGGGTAAGACGCCCACTGCTTCTTTGAAGCAGGTTTGGTCAGTAGAAGGAGTTGCTTTGGAGTCCAAAGCTTTACAGCCCTATCTGTGAAAGGGATGAAATTCAGATCTCTCTCGGCTGTATACAAAAAAATATGGAGAAGGCCTAGTCCAATGCCTAGCACATTAACTACTCAGCAAGTATTAGTTACCTTTCTTCCTTTTCCCCATCTTCTGAGTCAGAATTCCACAGAACATGCAATACCCTACTCTGGGCTCTACTAAGTTAAAGAAATGAAATGCCTAGGGAGTTGTAAATAATCTTCTTTCACTTACCTTTTTCTTGATAATTCCTTCCTCCCTTCCACCACCACCATAAATATGATACTACACAAAAGTTAAAGGAAACGAGGATAAATGCAGGCAAAGTTCACAATTAAGGGGAAATGGACTGTTCTTCACATGCTTAGTTATTTAGTATATGCTTTTGAGTGACTATATCATTAATGAGGAACTCAGAGAACTTTAGGGATGCTATCCTATTAACATTCATTCACTCCCACAGGAGAGGCCAAAGGCCATATTCTGTACAGAAAGTGAATCAGAGAGAGACACCAAATCTCAGGAAAGACTTGGCAGCTACCAGCAAAACACTTAAAACGAAACAGTCCTGCCCTCTGGCAATGGATTGGCTGAAACCTGGAACGAACCCACCCAAGTGATTCCTTGAGCTTGACTTTCCTTTACCATGTGGCACACGGTCTTGACCAGGGCTACCTGTGTAATCTGTTTGGCTCAGCTGTTGAAACATCTTTCTCGGCAATGTCCTATGTCATAATACAAGGAATGCAAACACTAAAAAAAGCAATGTAACAACAACATCAAGATCCAACCTTCTTGGTTAGGCATACCCCACTTCTGTCTATGGGCAAGCACAGTGATACTGCCAGTAATTTAAAAATGACCTCTGTTTCTAATTTTTTTCTTAAAAACTATAACAAAGTACAGATCATTTGGATTGATTAAGAATAAGATCATTGCAAAGGGTGATTCACAAACAAATCTATATTTATATCTTTCCATCACTCTTGAATGGCAACCTTTGAACTGTACAACACTTTCAGATAACTTCTTTAATTAATAAACAAAGTAAATGTAGGTGAAGTACGCTGGACTGAGAATCAGAAGTTCTAACCCTAGCTTTATTATTTAATAGTAATGTGACCTTAGGTAAATTATTAAATTTCTCTGAAACTGAGTTTTCTCATCTAAAAAAAGGAATAATATTATTAACTGTCCTTTCTTCTTCACATAATTATTATTTAGAATAAATGAAATAATGTATTGAAGAAGCTGAGATATTATCAGTACTATGTGAATATGAGATGCAGGCACATAAATATACATTTATCTAGTATTATTTACATGTCAACACATGGAATCATGATATTACCTTTCTGATCACATTTACAACAAAAATTAAAAGTCCAACCTTCCCCCATAGGGCAAATCCTCACATGTTGGTACACATTAATTGTATGATAATAAGAAAAACTGAAAATATCATTCTCATTGCAATCGTCCCATACAGATTATCCTGGTCATTAGGTACAACATTTTCCTTGATATAGATAGATAGAAGAAAGTCTAAAACATGCATCAGAACCCTTAATTTTCATTTAATGGACTTACTGAAATATCTATTTTATGAAATATTCTTGATAATAAACAGAATGGGAAAATTCTAACTAAATCTTCACATTTTAAGAAATAAAGTATAGAACAGATAAATAAATAGGAAATCCAAGAATAAACAAAACATGTGTCCAAAATGTAAGCTTATTATTTAGTGAGAACCAGAGGCTTGGGGAAGAAACATATCTATTAAATGATGGACATCATTTTGGACTTGATTGCCTGCTATTAATTCAAAAGTATCCATTTTCTCTGGTCTACTTATTCAACACCTCAACATGCCATCAAACACTAAACCAAATTAAAGAAACAGTAATTATATTCTCCCTCCTCTTTGGAAGCCAAAGTAACAAAATCTGAATTTTTCTGTAAAAGAAAATAATTTTTCTTCACTATTTTATGGAAAGACCAGACTAAAGTACATGATCAAAACAGGAAAAGAAAAACCTTAAAAATAATGCTCTGAGCACTCTGCAATTTTGCTGCCCAAAATAGAACCCATACAGTCCATGCCACCAAATGAAAATTACAAGTTTGTAAGCATGAAGTCAAATTATAAAGTGAAAGATTTAAAAAAATATTTTAATGGTGATAAATGAAAGGAAAGACTGTTATCTTTACTGGTAGGTGTTTGTTGTTTATTTGCTATTGTGTTTTCTTCAGTGATAGTGTTTTGAATGACTACCCAAACTAACTTGAACTTTAATTTGAGTGTAAAAAGGACAAACCTTGACTAACAAATTACTTGGGCAAATTTTGTTAAACAGAACTCTCCCATTCTTCAAATTAAGAAGTTAATCATAACTTTTGGAAATTATGCTTTTGACTAAAATTTTTAGAAAGCTGTTTTAAAAAATTGGTTTAGCCAAACCCCACCACTTTCTTCTTCAACACCAATAAGAACACTGAAGACATTTTGGTGGCATTTAAATATAATTTTTTTAAATATATTTTTGAAATTTATTATTCAACTTTTTAACAGCCTCCAAAGAAACCAGCTCAATACTATGCTTCTTCTAATGAAACTGATTCTCTCAGAGTACTTTTGTTATGCAAAATAATACACTGTCTTCCACAGAATTTCTAAATGAAAATCCATATTCAAATCTTAAATCTTCTATAGAAAATCAAAGCCTACACAGAATCACTTGCCAATTCTCTTAGTGAGAGGGGACATCCAAGCAAAAGTGAAGGAGAGTAAATTTCCCACAGAATGGTCCTTGCAGTAGCATGCTCACTGAAGAAGCCACTACAGGTGTCTGTGCCCTGGCTCCCACAAGGTTAAACACCTGCAAGAGTTATGCATCACTCAAGGCACATATTATTGCACTTGAGTCCCTTTATTTACCACAAGGTTCAAACACCTAGCAATTTTCATTTGCCT
Organism: Globicephala melas; assembly: GCF_963455315.2. Taxonomy (NCBI): domain Eukaryota; kingdom Metazoa; phylum Chordata; class Mammalia; order Artiodactyla; family Delphinidae; genus Globicephala; species Globicephala melas. Next base: position 81,290,450 of record NC_083317.1, on the reverse strand, counting down.
TGTCAGGACTAAAATCCAGAACATTTGTTGTTTAATTTAAAGATATCCTCCTCTTCCCTCTTGATACCATCTGTCTGAAACTACTGTCTCCCATAAAACACACACGCACGTGTGCACACACACACACACCCATGTGCACACACCCTGCTGAACCACAGAGATTGATGCACTTAAACTCAAATTATGTCCTCTAACAACTGACCAATTGCTCATCTACTTTTGAGGATTTCATTAGCAGACTTGGAAGAGTGATTCAGCAGGAGACAGCAAATATTTAGAAAGCTGAAAGTATCAAATATGTATAAATAGTTCTTACAGAAATCTGATTTTCATAACTTTCTGACTTTTAATAAATGTGCCCAAATTACCACCCTTTTATGCATATTTCAATGTCATTTACATTCCCCCCATCTAAAAAACTGGAACAACCTCTGTAAAATAAAAAGCATTTACTCAAAATAATAGTGAAATGTTGATTTTGATATGTATTAGTTCTAAATCTTCTAACATCCTTTAAAATTTTTCTTCTTAAAGAAAATATATTGTACTTTAGATCATTATGTATAAAAGGTGTTCTACAAATATTATTAATCTTCTCTCATCTTCTCTATATAAATGATAATCTCAGGCTAACATAATAAAAAACAAAACTCTGAGACCATCCCTTACTGGTCATCTTATACCCAGCCATAATTACAAAGAAACATTATTATTTAAAAAAACACAATTTGACAAATGTATTACATATCACCAAATCACCTTTTAGAATTAACGTTCATGTGTTTAGCCATCTAGTACTTTTATAAATCACTACAATATAATTTAAAATTGATATGAATTTGTCAAATTGGAAAATCAAGCCCCATATAACATCTATTTCGCTTTGTAGATTTCAATGGCTTTTAATATTTAACCACATAACGTAAAAAACAATGACCAGTCTTTTAAAAACACTAACTAGAATTTTAAACCTGAATTACCAAGTAATTTTTTTCTTTATTGCTTCTATTTTAATCCCAACACTTATCTCTTAAAGGTCACGAAAATGTGTAATTTTCTATGGCATTACCTAGAACGGCATAAAAAAATTACTAGCCTTTTTTTAAAATGGGAAACTAAATGTCCAACTCAAAGTCAAATCAAAACTAACCTTACAGTAATATATATATGTGTGTGTATGTGTGTGTACATATATATATATGTAAAATATCCACACATGGAATCTATACAATTAAATCCAGGCCTTAATTTCTAATTCAACAAATTCTTGAAAGAGAGTACCATATGATTTTAACCTAATAAAGTCTTTTCTGTTGTTACAAAATTAAAAATTGATCCATCAAAAGCCTTTGTTACAGGGAGGGCTTGAGGTTGGGTGGTTGGTTTTTTTTTTTCTTTTTGGTATTTAATTCAACTATACACAATGTAGTACATACAAGCAAAACACAATTGAGATACTGTTTTCTTTAACATTCCTATAGGAGACCAAATTCATTTGCATTGGAGAGAACACAATTACTGATTTTTAACTCATGAAAGACAAATTCATAGCTTTTCCCTACACTACCTCATAGTATTCTCACCATCTCAGTGAAAGCATGTCTAGCACCACTTAGTTACTTCCTAGAAGTGGGCAGAAATTGCATTTTTCAAAGTTTTGTTTCTCACAGAATCATTCAACTTTAGTTACAAAGCACATTCAGGTTAGCGTATGTCTTAGCTCAAAACAATTTATGTAATGTGTGTGTGTGTGTGCATGTGTGTAGATACATATAGTATATAAATTTTTTTTAAACTAAACTCTCATCAACATCAAAAATGAAATTTCTATCAAGGAAGTTTCCACAACTTTTACAGCCCTTTGTCTGTTTTTTCTTCCTTAAGAAATCTTTGATTCATATATGCTACCAAGAAATGCGAATAGAGAAAAAAGAATCAAAGATTTTTATTCAACAGAGCTGAAGACAACTTAGAAAGTAAGAAAAATAGATGGTTTGTACATGGTTTACATTACAATAATTTGCATTTAATAAGAATGAAGCACATGTGGCAAAAGAAAAAAGAGTTTTCTACTTTTAAGTGACCCTGAGAAAATAATATTATCTAGTCTGTCTAAAAACAGCACATTTAAATAATGCTAGAATGATATTTAACAAAAGATCCAATTGGTAAGCAAATGGCATGCCAATATTTTCATAACTTAAGATAAAAAACATCTCCTCCCAAGTATCATTAGGTTAAAAAAATCTATTTAGAATATAGATATTAAAACTGATTCTTGACAACAGAAAGAAATCAGAACAATATAAAGAAAATGAGCACTCACTTGTGGAATGGTTTTTTAAGTAAGCAAGCAATGAGGATGAATTGTTTTCTTCACATTTTCACTTCTACTAACACTAAAACCACATATAGAACTGACTGAAGGCCAACAAATGTACTTTTAACTTGTTAATTTTCATGGAAGTGCAATAAAAGAACACCAAAATAGTCACCATATAACATAAAAGCTTTGGTTTCAAATGTCACAGTACCCTGTTTTTGAGAGTCCCCTCCGTGGTGGAGCCCTGTACATGAGAACACACAGCTGCCTCCTCCCAGGAGTCTGAGCTCAGTACACAACACCAGGCATCAGCTCTCTCTCCCTTAGCCTGCAGTACCAGTAACTAATTTCTGCATTTTAAACTAATAAAGGAAAGGAAGAAAGATCAAAGCTATCCAATCAGAAATGAAGCAGCCCTCTACAGCAGCAGCTTATGCATACATTTGGCATGTCAGACATCTTCAGAGTAGTGAATCATACACAGCGCATTTCAATCTACCTCCTAGGTATTTCATATTACCCACAGTGTTCAAAGAAATCATGTACCAATAGAGCTGTATAAGTCCTAGATTGCTCTTTATTTAATTAATACTAAAAATTTGGGACAGGCTTTTAATTCTGAACTCTTATAAACACAGCAAAATCATCTAAATGACCCACCAGCTAACAGCAAATAACCTCTGTATTTTGAAAGAAAAAAGTTAAAACGTAATATATTTGTGAGAAGTTTCAAGAGATGTTAATAACTTTAGATAAACTAGTATTTCACTTACATTGCAACATTAAATAATATACTTTGCAACATGAAATGAGACACCAACTAACCAAAGATAAAATTCTACCGATTTTTACTAATTATAACCAAAAAAAACCCTCAAAACAATTATACAGCCAACAGAATTAGATATTTATAGAAACATAACCCATCAAATATTTTGGGTGCTTCTTTCAAACCTTGTTCAATATGTTCATCCAATATTCAAGTGTTATAAGATGAGTAATTTCAACTTACAGTAAATAGTTAATGTATCAAAAAGCTTCAACTTCGATTTCTCAAGCAAAAAAAAATTTTTTTAAGAAAAGCATACAAACTTAAAATACTTAATTTAAAAATTAATCAGTTGCACATTACATTTCTTCCTAGAGAGAAGAACTAGCTTAATATTACACATGAAACTGCAAATCATAATTTTTACCTCTTTTTTTTTAAGTTATTAAGTAGTTTTCTGATATGCCACTGGAATCATTGGCAAACAAAAGATATTCTGTTGCTTCGTTAAAACATATCTGGAAATGTGCACACATTTTTAGAAACCCTTTAAGCAAAACATCTATGTATTTAACAATTGGGATAGTTTGTTTTAAAATCTATTCAATCCTGGCAAAAATCAAGTAAATGGTTACACTATTGAGAATCACAAACTGTAAAGGTGGTAAGTCAAAGACTTCACTTAGAGTCTCCAATTCAGCTACTTAATGACTAATGGTGAAGAAATGTATGTGAATGGGATATAAACTAAGTTACGACACACAGAAAAAAAATCTAGAATGAGTAATAAAGGGCCCAAATTTAAAGTCCACAATAAACTTTAAACAAAGATGTTCTCCCTCATTCTCTCCTCACAGACATTCTCATGTAAGCAAATCACTGTGGAGAAATCCAACCTCCACAAAACTTTTTAGTCCTTCATTAACAACAGTGCACTTAAATATAATTATAGATTTCACAGTGATATTTGTTTAGCCTCAAACATATCTTAAAAGCAACAACAACAAGAAAACGCTCAGAAGCAATATTCAGTAGTCTCTGTGACTAAAAAAGTCTGGCTTTTAACTGCCACCTAATCCAAACAACCTACTTGTTTAAAGCACTACGCAAAAATATCGACCCCTTGCTGAATTATTTTATTATCCAACACTAAGGTATCTAAAAAAGAAAACTAATTAATCGCAATAATCGCGAAGTTTAGTTAAGCAATTTAGCTGACACAGTAAATATTTACTCTTAACATCTCACAGGAAGTCTTGACAAGCATTTGTTGCCATTGTGCTGGGGGGCAGGGGTGGGAGTGGCGGGTGGGAGGCAAGTTTTCATAAACAAGTTAAACGGTCCCAGCGAATTTAACACAGCTAGTGTTCGCCACCCACCCCCAATAAGGCACCAGATACTTTCCAAGTACAGTAAACACCTTATATAATGAAAGTAAAAAATGTAGCTTTCTAAACTATTTTAACTCCACTACAAAAACAAACAAACGCCTTTTAAAAAAAACTATACAAGCACATTTTTAAAAACTGAGTGTATTTTTTTTATTTAGACGTAAGACCAATCACACAAAAAAACTAAGCAAAATATTATTTACCTGAGCTTTTTGGAGACTGAGTAATCAACTTCCATGATTTTCCCATGCAATTCCACTTTACCTTTAAAACAGAAATTAAAGCACTCAGAACCTTCCTGCAATCAAACCGGCGGGGGGCTAGGAGGGGCACGCACAGAACTCCACGCTCCGGCTCCGCCTTCGGGCGCCCTCAAGGGGTCTCCTACCCTGCTCGAGCTGGGCAAACTTGGTTCCCAGTGGAGAAAAAAGGTGGGCGCCCCATGTCGCCTTGTTCCCCGGGACGAGGTGGCAAGGGTGCGAGCCCGGATCCCGACCCCAGGTATAGCTGTGGGTGGCATTACCGGAAAAACAAATTTAATAAAGAGCGGCGCCAATTTGAAAGGATGAGCTCATTTGAAACTCAAGCTGCAGGGCTGGCGCGGCCCCGCTCCTCTCCGGGCCCCCACCTCTCCATTGCGCTAATCCGGGCTCCGAAGGCTCCGCTGCTCTCCCCTCCCTGCCCTCTCCTCCCGGTGGCCCTGGTGAGACACGCCGAAGCCCCCCGGGGGCCGCTTCCGCGAGAGCCGGGTCCGCGCCTGCTTCTGGTCACCTTGGCCTCGCCGCTGCCCCGCCCCCACCCCGCGCGCCAGTGGGGAAGGGGCTCCGGCCGGGCCGAGGTTCGGGGGGCGCAGGCTCGTGGCCTGGGGGCGAGCGCGGCTCCGAGCGGTGCGTGTGCGGGAGGGAGAGTTGGTGAGTGCGCGCGCGCGCGCGAGTGTGTGTGTGTGTCGCTCTCCGTCTCCCGTCTGGGCTCCAGCGCTCTCGCGGGCCCCCCGGTCGCCTCTTTCTCGGTTCTCAGTCCGGGCCCCCACCGAGTTGAGACAGGGCACCTCGTAAAAAGGTGCTTCTGGCCGAGCGGGAGGCGGGGGGACAGACGGCGGAAAGCCCCCAGCCCCGAGTTCTTCTCAATAAAATCGGACAAAAAATTCAGAGAAAAATAGGAGCGCTTGAGAGACAAGCGAGAAGGGACTGAGGTTCGGGAGAGGACCGAGAGAGATGTGCCGTCGTGCAAAGGCGGGGTGGGGGGAGCCCCGAAACCTCGGAGGGGATCGTCAGGGTGGCGCCGAGGGGGTGCCAAAAGTGGGGGACCGCGGGGCGAGCTGGGGAGGGGGCTTGAAAGGAGAGTGCGGCTCAGGGGACGCCAGAGGGCGAGAGGTCCTGGGCACGAGGCACGGGAAGGGGTAAGGTCCGGTCAAGAGAGAAGGACATTCAGGGTTTGGGGGGGTCCCTGACAAAAGGGGTGACGGGAAGGTCAGGGAAGAAGGGGAGACTGGGGCTCTCTAAGGATGGGGGTGGGGAACTCTGGAAAGCAACTCGGGGAGCCGGAGGAACAAGGGGTGCCCCGGGAGAGCGAGAGAGCCTCGGGAACCCCAGGAGAGGCTCGGGGGTCGCCCCAGGGCTGCGGCTGGGAGGGCAAGGGGTGAGTCCGGAGCCGTGGGGGGAGGGGAGCGGGCCGTCCCAAGAGCGGGCCGGCGGTGAGAGTTGAAGGTCTGGTGCGTGGAAGTGAACGTGCGGGCGCTAAAGCCCCCGCCGGGCGCCGCCCGCAAGGCTCGGCCTCCCTCCGGGCGCCGTCCCGGCCTGAGCTGGGCGAGGCGGGGGGAGGGGGACAGCGCCGACTGCTCACCCGAGAGGGTCTCGATGGCGCGGATGGCCCAGTTCTGGTCGGGGTAGTCCACGAAGGCGTAGCCGGACTTGAGCAGGACCTGTCCCGCCAGGGGCAGCTTCCTGTCCCCGAAGAGCTGCCGGAGGTCGTCGGCAGTGACGGCGGGGCTCAGGTTCCCGATGTAAAGCTTGTTCATCATCCGTCTCTTCCCCGAGAGCCCGCGGCTCCCCCGGCCCGGTACCCGGCGCTCCTCGCCTCCTCCGCTGCCCTCGTCTCCCCTCCTCCTCCTCCGCCCCCCCTCCCCGCCCTCCGCCCGCCCGCCACCCACCCCCACCCTCAGCCTGGCTCCCCCCACCGCGGCCGGCCCGGCCCGCCCGGGGGCAGAGGCGGAGGCGGGGACTCGGCGCGGCTGCCTCCTCGGGGCAGAGTCCCGGGCCGGGCGGCGGCGCGCGGACAAAGCGCTCTCTCTGCCTCCCTCTCTCCCTCTCAAGGCGGTGGCGGGAGGAGGAGCAGCGGCGGGCGGCGGCAGCGCACCCCGCGTGTGTCTGTGTGAGAGTTTGTACGGGCGTGTGCGCAGCCGAGAGTGAGCGAGCGCCCCCTCCCCACCCCGCGCCGCTGCGCCCCTCGCCTCGCGCCCCCCGCGCTCCGAGCGCTCCGCGCGGCTACCGGGACTTCTGCCCCGCGCCGGGCGGGCGGAAGCGGGTCGCGGCCTGGGGCTGGGGCTCCCGAGAGCCAGAACCCCGGGCAGGCGCGGCGCGGAGGCCGAGCGAGCGGCGGGGAGGGGAAGGCGCGCCCCGGGCGCGGGTGGGAATGCGCAAGGGGGAGCGGCTGGGAGCCGCAGGCGTAGGAGGGCGAGGGGCTGTGGGAGAGCGTGGAAAGGGGTGTGCGCAAGGTGGACCGGATGTGAGGGCGCGGCTGCAGGGCCGGCGGGAAGGTGTGTCTCGGAGGTGAGAAGCGAGGGCAGGCTGGGAGACCACAACTTTCGCGGCGAGTTGGCCGAGTCCGGCTCCCTGCGCGTTCCCGGGCTGAGCGCTCGCTCAGAGACCCGCTCCCCGCCCCACTCTCCCGGGTAACCGGGCGGCGCGTGTGGTCGAGGGAGAGCGGACGGGGGTCGAGACGCTTGGGGCCCAGGACCGACCGGGCCTTCACGGACCTTGCACCCCGGGGAAGTTGCTCCGGCCCTGGGCCTCAGTTTCCCGGCCCGCGAGGGGAGAAGGAAGGCCAGAGCGGAGCAACATCCCCTCCGCCCGCACCGCGTGCGCCCGGAACCTCGCGGCCGGCGGCAGCCTGACGTTGGCAGCTGCTCTCTATTCTGGGAAGTGCCTAGGGCTTCCCGAGCCACCGCTGCGAAGCCAGGTGGCGGGTGGGGAGGCGAGCGAGGAGGGGGCAAGGACTGCGGCCGGGAGGACCGACGCTTGCTGCTAGGCTTCGAGGCCGGGTTCAGTACCCCCGCCGGGGTGGTGGGAGGCGAGGGTAACTGGAAGTGGAGGCGCTCAGGCGGTGTAGGAGTTCCCCGAGCATTGGGAAGGGCCCGGAGAGGAAAGAGGTCCTTCCAAGCGGAGGAAACAACGTGACCGACGGAAGAGGCAGGGTTGGGATGAGAGCAGCCCGAGCCGAGGGGCTAGGGAAGGAGCCAGACAGGCTGGAGACCGGTTGCGAGTTCCGGGGCTCGGCTGGAAGTCTGGTGGTTAGAGCCTGGTCCCAGCCAGGAAATGAAGTTCTACAGGGAAGAAAAAAATGGGCAGGATTCAGAGGCGAAGGGGCAGAAGAAGATTCCAAGGTCTGCACTTCTGGGGGCCTTAGGAGAGGTGATAGTTTGACGAGAGAAGTGTGGGTTGGTTATTTATTTATGTATTTTGAGGGCGTTGAGGGTCTCTTGCTGGAGAAGCCACAAATGTAGGGATGGTCTCCTGGCTGGGTTGTGAAGTACTCTCTTTCTCAAGCTCTCCTGTTGACTAAGTGGGTGGAGGGAGCACGGCTTCTTAAAAATAATTTAAAAAATACACGTTCCTTGGCCCCTTCCTTTGAAGACTGACTGTGAGCCTGGATTTTGTATTTTCTGTAAGTACTCCCAGGTGATCCTTGTCTAGGAAACACTGGCCGGTGGAAGGTCTTTCGGATTAGGATTCAGACCTCAGGGTTGTGGCATGTAGTGTTCCAGCATCTCTGAGCCTAAGTTTCTTCATCCATAAAGAGAGGATAAAGTGACCAACTCTTGGCTGTTGTGAAGGCTACACAAAGGATAACTGAGTAGTGTGTTGAGACAGTGGACACACACTTAATGCTTGTTTCTTTTCTTTCCCCCAGGAACTCATGAGCTTTAAAATATTTCCTTGTGGGGAAAGATAATTGGTATGATCACCGTCATACTATTTGCTTTATTTTACTTCCAGTATTTCAAAACTGCACATTCTAAAAGAGAAACAAGAGTGGCAGGGATAATTGGTCTCTGAAAGGTTAGTAAAACTTTTGTGTATAATATTTTCAGACATGTCAATTCCTTGGTCCTACTGCAAACTTTAGCATGGATTCTCTAGTGGGTACCAAGCATCTAAAGATTCTTGGCAGAGCTGGCTTCTGGTGAACTCTTCTACCCTGCTTCACCAGGTCACTTTCATATTTCTTTTCTGAAAAATAACTGGTCTTTGCTGTAATTTGTGTCTTCTGTCCTGCTGGTGGTTTGTAAACATAGTGCTGGAGAAGAGCTTGATAGGTAACTGGTGGGGGATGTGTTTCCACCACACCTCTGATTTGTAGCACCCACAGTTCATTATCTTAGAAGGCAAAGTTAGTTGCTCTTTCACATGATAGAGAATGGAACAGCCTCCGAATGCAAAACAGAAATCCAGAAGTCATTGCCACTGCTTGACAAAACTTTATTTTCTACGTGTTTTCTCCTGAGTTCCCCTACCTCCTCCCTTCCCAGAGAGATGAACTAGAGATTGATCCGGGCTGAATTTAAGGTTAATAAGCAAAAATTTTATGAATGTTGCACTGAGGTCAGAAATTTGGGAAAATTCTTATATTAGGCATATTACTTTTAAAAGCATATATTGACCTTTTCCTCAAGAATTTCAAAACAGTACAGATCCTCATGGTTTTCCAATGGTTCTTTTGGGCAGGATGGTGGTAAGGTGACTGGGTAATGTCACTTTGTAAGTAGGAAAACAAGCCCAGAAAAATAGACTTCTTTCATGGTCATACAGAGGGCTTGAAATATGATTGGCAAACACATGTTAGCCTAACAAAGAGCTCATGAAGTATTAAGGCTTCATCTTGACTTTCATGACCAATATTTTGTCCATGGACAGAGCACCTACTGACAGTATCACTGTGGTGGCCTTAACCTTTGGAGTCTAAAAAACCACAGTGGAAATGTTTTTGTTCAACTAATTATGGTGGTCATTGTGGCCAATGGTTCTAGGTAATACAAGGAGCTGGGAGAGAAAATGAAGCCTATTTCCTGGAAGGCTAAAGGATTTGGAGGCAATTCAGTATTTGATAATACAGTATTTGGTGGTGTCAGCACCTGCCTGCTTGTTGGGAATGATTGGTGGTGGGGTAACTGTTTAGATACTTTTTCCCAAGTTGTCAGAAGAGAAATTGTTTGACCTTAGTTGAGTTAATTCACCTCTCTGAACTTCAGATTCCTCGTTTATAAAATAGCCCAACCTACTTGCACACTATAAACTCCAGCTCCCCTCCATTTTTCATATTTTCCAAATACTGGGCCATCTCAGAGCTGTACTCCTTTACACATACTGCTCCCTTTCCCTGGAATGCATTTCTTCCCCTGGTAAACTGTTTTCTCTTCTGACTTGACCCCAGGATACATACAGCATTTCCTTTATACAGATAAAAAAATATCTTGTCTAATGGTGATACCCCTGAGGTGTACATTTTGAACAGATGGATTTTATGATATGTGAATTGCATGTCAATTTAAAAAACTGTATGAGAAAAAAAGTCTTTTTGAGGTCTTGGCTTTTTCATCCTTTCACCAATATCAAACCTGGCATGTACTAGGAACCCAGGTAATATTTGTTGCATAAACCATTATTATCTGAGGTTTGCTCTAAGGATTAAGTGAAAATGTATGAGATGGTACCTACCTTGCATGGCGCTTAACATACAGGAGGAAGAAATGTTCATTTTTCACCTCTTGTTGAATTCATTCATTCATGGCATTACACAGTGTTAGGCACTGAGGATCCAGAAATGGATAAACATCATCCTGCTCAAGGAGTTTATGATCATGGAGGAGGCAGATGTATAAACAGATTATAGTTTGGCATTAGAGGCGCCAGAAAAGACTTTGTGAGCATACAGGAGGAGAGGATGTCTTATTCAGCCTAAGATCAGAGAGGGGATCACCATAGAACTGAAATTGGAAATGTACTTTGAAAGATAAGTAGGGATTTTCTACGATAGGAGAAGGAATGGGAGAGGAAATGCGTCCTAGGTAGAAGGAATCTCATATGCAAAGGCACAGAGACACAAAAAAGCATCTGCTTCACACCTAAAATTAAATCCAAATATTGTTTTAGAATAAGTTTGAGAAAAAGAGAACAGAGAAAATAATGCCAGAAAAACAACAAAAACAAGAACCTTCCAGTATTAAAGACATGGATCTCCAGACTGAAGGGGTTTACTGAAGGCTCAACACAAAAGATCCAGAGCAAAAACACACTGTAGGGCATCCCTGGTGGCGCAGTGGTTTAGAGTCCGCCTGCCGACGCAGGGGACATGGGTTTGTGCCCCGGTCCGGGAAGATCCCACATGCCACGGAGCGGCTAGGCCCATGAGCCATGGCCACTGAGCCTGCACGTCCAGAGCCTGTGCTCTGCAACGGGAGAGCCCACAACATTGAGAGGCCAGTGTACCGCAAAAAAAAAAAAAAAAAACGCACTGTAAAACTTAGAACCCAAACAAACCCAGCATCTGGGAGAAAAGAGGTCACATAAAAAGGATTTAGAAAGAGAATGGAAATGTATTTCTAAAACAAAGGACTCTAGGAGGCAGTAGAGCAATGCCTTCACAACCAAATGGAAATGATTTCCAGTCTAGAATTCTAAACCTAGTTAGACCATCAATTTAAAAATAGTTGCAAGGATTCAGACATGCCTCCATTTGGGGGGAAGCTACTGGAGGACCAGTGCCAGCAACACCATGAAAGAAGAAGACATGGGATTTGGGAAATGAATCCAGCCCAAGAGACTGAATAGAAGATTCAGAATGCCAGCCATGCAGCCTTTCAGAGAGCAATCAGCACAGGCTGGAACAAGAGAATATATGGCTTGAAAAGTGAGGACTTCAAGGAACAGAAGAATGGAACTCATGTATGAGTGCATAGTAATTATTTCTGATAGAATGGCAGGCATGTTGGAGCATTTGGAAAAAATTAATCACAGGTATATGGAAAATAGGCAAATGGAAAAACAAAGAAATCATTAACTCTAGGAAAAACACATGGTCATACTAGAAAGGAGCAATGGTCATAGGCTCAACAGTGAAAATATTTGTGCAGTCATAATTTAAACACAGATGTATTATCCAAACTGCAGAAGAGAACTTACAAATCAGTCAGAAAAAGACAACCATTAAGAAAATGGGAGAGAATATGAATGGGCTGATTCACAGAAGAAGCTCAAATGAACAGTAAACTCAACTCATGAGTAATGGGAAATTAAAACTGTTCACAAATATCAAATTGACAAAAGTTGTAAAGTTATGATGAGGCAAGGTATTGGTGAAGGTTAGGAGCATCAGAAACAACCATCCACTGCTGGCAAGAGTATACGTTGATACAATTACTCTGAAGAACAATACGTCAATGTCTAGTAAAACTGAAAATACAGGCCCTTAGCACTCCCTGGCAATCATTCTCCTAGATGGCCTTTTCTTATATCATCTCTCTTCACACTCTCCAGTTGCTCTTCATCCACTCTAGGTCTCAGTCTCAGCAGGTAACCTTGCTTTCTATTTCACTGAGAAAATAGAAGCAATCAGAAGGGCACTCCAACAAATCCCCACTATGTCTGCCCACATACCTGCACCTGTGCCCATAGATTCTGTCTTCCCTCCTGTTACTATAGATGACTGACTATGCAGGATCCAGAAGAGGGAGAAACTGGTGAGTGCAGAGAAAATGAACAAACGTGCACACCCTCTGACCTAGCAGTTTCTCCTCTGAAGAGCTACATGTGCACAGGGAAACATACAAGGTTCACAGTAGTACTGGGATAGTGAAAAACTGGAACCCAAATGTCCACCAGTAAGGAAATGGATTTAAAAATAAATCAGGGTATAGTCATAAATTGAATATTACACATCAGGTCAAAGGGCATGCATGTTATTTGTTTTCTCTGGAATCATTGGTTTTTCCCTCTTCTGGATGAAATAAATGAAATAGGCTACATGTTTCAGTTAAAAACCAGACCATATCATGCTGAATGAAAAGTTATATTTCAGAAGGACGTATTGAATATTTATGATATCATTTCTAAAGTTTGAAAACATGCAAAACCAGTTCTATCGCTGATATGGATATATTTGTATAGTATAAATGTATAAAAATATGCATGGGAATGGCAAACTTCAAATTTGGCATAATGATGATCTCTGGGGAAGCTCCAAACTTGGAATAATAGTTACCTCTTGGAGGATAGAAAAGGGACTAGGAGATGGAGGGGCACACATGGAATTTTCATTGTAACTGGTTTTTGTTTTTAAAGCTAGGTAAATGGATGTTTGTTATCTTTTTTTACCTCTTCAGTAACAAAATTTTTGTCACTCTATCTGGCCCAGAATGATTCTCAAACTAAATTAAGCATGGTGGTAATCACCAGAAGAACTTTTAAAATACCGATTCCCAACACCCATCCCTCGAACTCCTGGATGAAAATTTCAAAGCTGGGGCCCAGGGATCTACATTTTTTAAAACTAAAAGTTTTTCTGGTTTATACATATACATACTTATATGTATCTATATATATACAAATATATATAGATACATATATAACATATATAAAATGTTGGACTGATAGGAAGTTTGCAAGAATAGTACAAAGTAGTTCTATATAGCATTTATGCAGATTCCTCAAATGTTGATGTTCTACCGTATTTCTTTTATCTTTTTCTCTGAACCATTTGAGAGTAAACTGCAGACGGGATGTCCCTTTGTGTCTAAATAACTTCAGCTTACATCTACTTTAAAAAAAAAAAAAAAGTCTGTTTATAACCCCAGTGTAATGATCAAAAATAAACAATACTGTTAATCTACAAACCTGATTCTGATTTCACCAGTTGTGTCAATGATGTTTGTTATATCAAAAGAAAATCCAAATCATTTGTTGCATTTGGCTGTTTTGTCTCTTTACTCTCCTTTAATCTGAACAGTTCCTCAGTCGTTCCTTGTTTTTCATGACATTGACATTGTCATGTCAATGACAACGAGGGTCATTGAGAGTAGAGAAAGAGGCTTCTTATTTTGTGCAGTGCCCCTTAATTTGAGTTTTTCTGATGTTTCCTCTTGATTAGGTTCAAGTTATAGGTTTTCTTGCAGGAATACGGCAGGAGTGATATTGTATATTGTATCGAGATGAGCACGATGCTGATTTGTCCCATTACTAACTTTGGTGATGTTAGCTTTGTTCATTTTCTGAAGGTGGTGTATGTGCACCCAGGTTTCTCTGTTGCAAAGTTACTAATATCTCTTGGGACAATACCTTAAAACTATATAAATACTCTGTTACTTAAAATTTTATATCGTTTCTTGGCTAGATTAATTATTATCATTATAGTTGCCAAATGGTGATTCTAATTTCATTGTTCCTTTTATATTTATTAGTTGGCCTTCTTCCGTAAGGAAGAGCTTTCCTTTCCCCTCCCTCTGTATATATTATATCAGTGTAGACTAATGGATTCCTGTTTTATTCAAAGTGTTATAGACTGTTACTGTCATTAAGTATTTTGATGCTCAGACTGTCCCAGATTTGACCAGTGAGAGCCTCTTCAAGCTGGCTCATGGAAACTTATGACATTGTTCCATGTTTGTACTCTCTCTGCTCAGTCCTATAATCAGCCACTTACCAAGGAGCCCTGGTACTCCTTTAGCAAAGAACAGTATTTAGAACCCAAGATCTACATGCAAGATATGATCATTGCTACACAAATATTGTTGATTCTAGACCCTGACAGCCAAAAGAGCTAGGAAATAGATTATGTATGTAAACACACACACAAGCTGATCTATACCAGTCTATATTTACCTGTCTATCTTTACCTATCTATTACTATGTGTATTAAAAATCACAAGTTCACACTGATACCTCTGATTCCAGTGAAACACTGCAGGGTTCATTTTCTCCTCCTTCCCACTTTTCTTATTTGTAACTCTCCTTTAACTGTGAGAAACCTGGCTCTCATTAACCACAATGTATTTACTTATTTGATCAGTCATAGAATACACAGAATTGCTAACCCACACTTCTGAGAAAAAAGAAGGCTATTAACTAGGGTTCTAACTATTATTAGTTTAGAGTTCTTTTCTGTTTAGCCTGAGAGTGTCCAGTCCAAATACAGTGTTCAAAAGTCACTTGAGTTTTATTTCCCACTTCAGTGTTGGTTCTCTTATTCATTTGAAATTTGGTTAGTTTGTTTTTGTACATTTTAGTTTTTCCCTCCATCTTTGTTGATTTTCTTTTTCTTTTTTTTTTTTTGTTGTTGAATATATAAAACATTAACATGGTTCCAAAACACAGAAGGTATAGTCAAATGATTTCCATCCCTCCCCCTTCCTTGTATTCTATCCAACCCATCCCCACACATCCTCTGAGGGTAACCAGTCTTTTTAGTCTCTAGTTTATCTTTCCTTTGTTTCCTTTTGCACAAATGAACATACACATATATGATTTCTTATTCCCCCTTTTTCATACAAAAAAAATAGCATACTGCAGATAATCTTTTGCACTTTGATATCTTCACTTAACAATATATCGTGGAAATCATATCAGTTCATAGAGATCTTATTCTTTTTTTTCTTCTTTTAACAGCACCATATTACTCATATGTCTCATATATATGCATGTCAGTGGCCTCCAATATTTTTTAATTTTGTAAACGATGATGCTGTGAATAACTTTTATGTGTGTGTTTTTGTACTGTTGGAGGTTTATCTTCAGGGTAAATTCTTAGGAATGGGATTGCTAGGTTAAAAGAGTATGCGTGCATACACATGTATGTTTGAAATATATTTTGTGAAATTCTCCTCCATAAAGGTTATACCAATTTGCATTCCCACTAGCAGTGTATAAGAGCGCAGTGTATACAGCCTGCCAACAAGGTGTGTGATTATATTCTTAATTTTTTCCAACCTGATTGGTGAGAGATGATATATCAGTGTAGTTTTAATTTGTATTTCTCTTATTATGAATGAGAAGAAACTTCTTTTCATATGTTTAAGGATCATCTTTATTTCCTTTTTTGGTACATTTTCTGCTCATGTCTTTTGTCCATTCTTCTATTGGATTTTGATCTATTTTTTGCCTAATTTTTATGAGTTACTTAAATATTAAGGATATAAGCCCTTTATCTGTGATATATGTTATAAATATTTTCTCCCAGGTTTTAATTGTCTTCTGACTTCGTTTATGATGTTACTTTTCCCATGCAAAGTTTTATGCAATCGAGTTTATCAATATTTTCTTTCATTCCATTTGATTTTGAGTTATAGTTAGAAAGCTTTTCTCTACACCCAGGTTAAAGAGGAATTCATTCATTTTTTTGTTTTTTAAATAGGACTTGTGTGGTTTCATTTTTTAATTTAGATCCCTGATCCATTTGGAATTTATTCTTGTGTGTGGTATGAGGTATGGGTCTAATTTTACCTTTTTTCCCCTTAAAGAGCTAACTAGTTTTTCCAGTAGTATTTATTTAAAAGTCCTTCAGCCCAGGTATTTTGATATGCCACCTTTATCACACATTAAAGTTTCATATGTATTTGGTTCTATTTCTGGACTTTCTTTTCTACTGGTCTATCTATTCATGTGTCCATACCCCACTGTTTAATTATAAAGGCTTTATAGTATGTTTCATGTCCGGTATGCCTAGTCCCCCTTGTAGCTTTTTTCTTCCTTTCTTTCTTCCTTTTTTTAGTTTTTAAAATTTTTTCTGTTTTCCTGTCTATTCTTGTTTGTTTTTCCAAATGAAGTTTGGTATCAGCTTGTGAAGCTCCATAAAAAGTTGTTGGTATTTCATTCAGGTCACATTACATTATAAATTAACTTAGAGATAACAGGCATCTTTATGATGTTAAATCATCCTATCTAAGAACAAAGGCTATCTTTCCACTCACCAATCTAATTTAATTTTAAAAAAACTGGGTTCTAACTATGTTGGAGAGAGATGGGGAAGAGCCAAAGGTCATTGACCTTAATGGGAAGTCAATAGATAACGGCTAAAATTGGTAAGGCAAGGAATGGTACAGGCAGATTAGTTAGAAATACATAGATAAATGCCAAGGGAAAGAGCTACAAGAGTGAGAGGATTTTTCTTTTTTTAATTTTTTTTTTTTGCTGTACGCCCTCTCACTGCTGTGGCCTCTCCTGTTGTGGAGCACAGGCTCCAGACGCGCAGGCTCAGCGGCCATGGCTCATGGGCCCAGCCGCTCTGCAGCACGTGGGATCTTCCCAGACTGGGGCACGAACCCGTGTCCCCTGCATTGGCAGGCGGACTCTCAACCACTGCGCCACCAGGGAAGCCCCCCCTCCTTTTTTTTAAGGAGGCTTTTAGTACATATATTAGTCAGGGTCCTGGTAGGAAACAGATGGCACACTCAATCAGAGTGATTGTGAATATTAGTAAAAGTGCTGTTTAGAGGTGTGGGTGGGTAAAAGGATATAAACAAGGCCTGATGCAGCACCCTGCCACTAGCAGCAACAGGGAGCCATTACCACGCTTGGCCTAAAGAGTGACAGGAGGAAGGGACAATTTAAAGGAACTGAGTGAACTATAGGAGAGGACAGCCCAATAGAAACCTTGGACTTGAGTTGAACATAGTTACTGCTCACTGCAGCATGACAGGTTGAGAGCATGACAAGGAGGGAATAATTATCATCTTACTCTTCTCCCACTCTTCCCAGTGCCTTCTAATAGCTGAACCAAAGCGGAAGGCAGAGGGCAAAGGCATATAATAAAACAATAAAATAATAATAAAAAACAACTTTAGTCAATGAATCTATGGTCTAAGGGAACATGATTCAAATAATTATAATAAAGGTTGAAAAGTGATAAATGCCTGAAGAGGGATCAAGAATATTCCTAGTAAGGGAATCCTGGAAGGGGACTTCCCTGGTGATGCAGTGGTTAAGAATCCGCCTGCCAATGCAGGGGACCCGGGTTCAATCCCTGGTCTGGGAAGATCCCACATGCCGCAGAGCAACTAAGCCCATGTACCACAACTACTGAGCTTGCGCTCTAGAGCCTGCGAGCCATAACTACTGAGCCCGCGCGCCATAGCTACTGAAGCCTGCACGCCCTAGAGCCTGCGTGCCACAACTACTGAGCCTGCGTGCTGTACGCCTAGAGCCTGTGATCCGCCACAAGAGAAGCCCACGCAATGAGAAGCCCACGCACCGCAATGAAGAGTAGCCCCAGCTCACCACAACTAGAGAAAGCCCGCACACAGCAACAAAGACCCAACGCAGCCAAAAATAAATAAAATTTAAAAAAAAATCCTGGAAGATTCTCTAGAGGGGGACATAAATGTTCAGTTCAAAACAGTCATGTCAGCAGAAACACCATGAGCCTCTTGTTTTACAGTTGAATATCACTATTGGTACAGTGGCCTCTCAAACTCATCCTGTAAGTGAACACTCCCTTCCTGCCCAGAGGCAATGGAAGTCTTTAGTTCATGGTTTCTAATTTATACTGCATTTGGCTTCCTTGATGTTATACCCCTTATCTATGCTCTTTGCCTCCTTGAATTGCACCCTGCTCCTCTGAGACAGGAAAGCATTGTGGGAAGTGCTATACTGAAATCAGTAGACCTAGAATTGAATTTCCTAACTTTCACTTACTAGCTGTGTGACCTTGATAAAGTTACTTAGCATCTCTGAGCCTCAATTCCACTTTGCAAAAGAAGAATAATACCTACCTCATGGAATTGCTGTGAGTTAAAGATGCTATATGTCAAGTACCTGGCATGAGGCCTGTCACTCAGTAGATAGCAGGTTAGGGTGTTACTGCAGACTGCAGGCTCTCCATTTTCCCACTAGTTTCTTGACTTTGAGCCCTTTAGAGTCACTCCAGTGGGAGTTGCTCTCCTGGCAGCTACTTGAAACGACAGTTTCTGGACAGAGTTGGAAAGGACCTTAGTAGTAATCTGGTCCATCTTGCCAGCAAATGCAGGAGATTCTGCCACAGGCTTCAGGGTGGATGACCACCCTGACTCTATCCACATTAACAGAGAGCTCAACACCATTGAGTTCTGAAGCTGCCTGTTAACAGAAGATTGGTTGATTGGAAGAAAGCTTTACCTTGAATTGAGCTGAAATCACTTTCCCCACTAACTAGAGACTCAAAACAATCTAGAGCTAAAAGAAATCTTCAGGATCTTCAAGCGCACCAACTTATATTATGAATGAAGAATCTGAGGCTCAGGGAGACAAGGCAACGCTATTCTTCGTGGTAATGGTTTGTGGAGCTACACAGAACCGTCTCCTCCCCTGCCCTTCAGTGTTGTCAACCAGTAGGCCTCCCAGTTCTTTCAGAGCCTCTCCCCCAATCATTCAACATGCCCCCCCCCCGCCTTTACCACTCTGATCACTCACCATTGCATATGCAAGTGTGTGATGCCCAGAACTAAATCTGATTCTTAGTGTGATCTGGTCCTAGCAGAGTGAAATGAGACTATCTGAGATCCCAGGCAACGGATGGCCATTAGACCTAGAAAGGCCAAGAACTGGACTTAGACAAAACCAGCAGGTCATTTAGAGAAATGAAGTTGGTTGTGGTTGCTCAGTTCTATTAGGCCCCCTTCACTGGACACTTAAAATTTGCCTGTGTGCTTCTGAAACGTCTGTGCCAGGTCCAAAGAAGGTGCTTAGGAATATTAATATAGATTTATTTATTTATTATTTTATCAAAAGGAGAATGACTTTATTATTTAACATTATGATACAGGAAAAATATTTTGATTAACATTCTTCTAGGCATCTCTTTATCCATACACACATGTATATTGGATTGGCCAAAAGGTTCACTCTGTTTTTTCCATAAGATGGCTCTAGTAGCACTTAATTGTCTTTAACTTCATTTGAAACAATTTTGTTAGAGTCTTTGTGACAACTGTCCTATCAGCATGCATTTAAAAAAAGAATTATCAAAATGGGTGAATTTTTGTGTAGCCATTTTAATATTGAAGATGGAAGAAAAATGCAACATTTTTGGCATATTATGCTTTATTATTTCAAGAAAGGTAAAAATGCAACTGAAACACACAAAAAAGATTTGTGCAGTATATGGAGAAGGTGCTGTGACTGATTGAACATGTCAAAAGTGGTTTGCGAAGTTTCACGCTGGAGATTCCTCGCTGGACGATGCTCCACAGTCAGACCAGTTGAAGTTGATAGCGATCAAATCAAGACATTAACTGAGAACAATCAACGTTATACCACGCAGAGATAGCTGACATACTCAAAATATCCAAATCAAGCGCTGAAAATCATTTGTACCAGCTTGGTTATGTTCATCGCTTTGATGTTTGGGTTCCATATAAATTAAGTGAAAAAAACCTTGACCGTATTTCTGCGTGCGATTCTCTACTTAAATGTAACGAAAACATTCTGTGTTTAAAACAAATTTTGACGGACAATGAAAAGTGGATACTGTACAATAATGTGGGATGGAAGAGATCGTGGGGCAAGCGAAGTTAACGACCACCAACCACACCAAGGACTGGTCTTTATCCAAAGAAGGTGTTGTGTATGTGGTAGGATTGGAAGGGAGTCCTCTATTATGAGCTCCTTCCAGAAAACCAAATGATTAATTCCAACAAGTACTGCCTCCAGTTAGACCAACTGAAAGCAGCACTTGACAAAAAGCATCCGGAATTAGTCAACAGAAAACACATAATCTTCCATCAGGATAATGCAAGACTGCATGTTTCTTTGATGACCAGGCAAAAACTGTTACAGCTTGGCTGGGAAGTTCTGATTCATCCGCCGTATTCACCAGATGTTGCACCTTTGGATTTCCATTTATTTAGGTCTTTACAAAATTATCTTAATGGAAAAAATTTCAATTCCCTGGAAGACTGTAAAAGGCACCTGGAACAGTTCTTTGCTCAAAAAGATAAGATGTTTCGGGAAGATTGAATTATGAAGTTGCCTGAAAAGTGGCAGAAGGTAGTGGAACAAAAGGATAAATACGTTCAATAAAGTTCTTGGTGAAAATGAAAAATGTCTTTTATTTTTACTTAAAAGCCAAAGGCATTTTTTGGCCAACCAGATACATAAGTCATAAATGTATTGGAAACACACACATAATTTTATACAAGCCAATTTTGTACAACATACATGCCTGTTATTTTATAACATCCTTTTTCTTTTGTAGCATCCTTTTTCTTAATATTTTGTAGACATCTTTCTATATCAAAGAACATAAGTTCATATTCTTTATTTTATTGGAGTATAGTTGATTTACAATGTTGTATTAGTTTCAGATGTACAGCAAAGTGATTCAGTTATACATACACATATATTCTTTTTTTTCAGATTCTTATCCCATATAGGTTATTACAGAATACTGAGTAGAGTTCCCTGTGCTATACAGTAGGTCCTTGTTAGTTATCTATTTTATATATAGTAGTGTGTGTATGTTAATCCCGCGCTCCTAATTTATCCCTCCCCGCCACATTTCCCCTTTGGTAACCATAAGTTTGTTTTTGAAATCTGTGAGTCTGTTTCTATTTTGTAAATAAGTTCATTTATATCATTTTAAAATTAGATTCTACATATGAGTGATATCATATGATATTTGTCTTTGTCTGACTTACTTCACTTAGTATGATAATCTCTAGGTCCATCCATCTTGCTGCAAATAGCATTATTTTGGTGTTTTTTATGGCTGAGTAGTATCCCATTGTATATATGTACCACATCTTCTTTATCCATTCCTCTGTTGGTGGACATTTCGGTTGCTTCCATGTCTTGGCTATTGTAAACAGTGCTGCAATGAACATTGGGATGCATGGATCTTTTCGAATTATGGTTTTCTCTGGATATATGTCCAGGAGTTGGATTGCTGAATCATATGGTAGTTCTATTTTTAGTTTTTTAAGGAACCTCCATACTGTTCTCCATAGTGGTTGTACCAATATAGATTTAATTTTAACCTTTTCTCTACCAAATACACAAAAAGCAAGGGGGGAAGTGGAGATAGGGGAGAGTGTCAAAGGAAGAAATAGACCTATTATCCCCAAACCAGAGTTGTTAATTAGCAGTTTTGCCCAAATAAAGTACTAAACTTATCATATGACTTTAAAATAAACCTAAGCAGAATTTCTAGAAGTCCAGCATTGTTGGTATTTTCTGGTAATGTTGATAGAGAAGGCACAATAGATATCTGCCTAGTACAAGGTAAAGTAAAACTGGTGAGTCCTTTTGTTCAAAGCCAGAGAAATTACCTCTGGTTCTTACAACATTTCTGAGAAGAGGAAGGAGGCATGGCTGAAAATATTACTGTATTGTGCAACTGAATAATCCTCAGAGAAGTTATATGTTTTTGTGAAATTCCTATAGTCACCACCATATTGAACAAGATGCCATTTGCCACAATAATTTGTTTTAGGATCATTACCACATGTGGTAATTGGTTTTGGTTTTTTTTTTTGTTTGCGCTACGTGGGCCTCTCACTGGTGTGGCCTCTCCCGTTGCGGAGCACAGGCTCCAGACGCACAGGCTCAGCGGCCATGGCTCACGGGCCTAGCCATTCCGCGGCATGTGGGATCTTCCCAGACCGGGACACGAAACTGTGTCCCCTGCATTGGCAGGCAGACCCTCAACCACTGCGCCACCAGGGAAGCCCTGGTAATTGGTTTTTGAGATTTTTTTTTTCTAAATCTTAAAAAAGCAGTGACCACTGATATTATAATGGGTACATTCAATTCTGGTTTTAATGGGAGATATCTATTTTTATATCCTAGGCACCTCTAATTTTTTCACTTATATAGTCTTTTCCCTGTTTTAGACAAATTGGATAGATACCCTCCTGGATCATCTTTTTTTAAAAAAAATCACCCTCCTTTACATGAAAGACATTTTTCACAAGACCAGAAGTGGTCTTCAGAAGCAGCTGATCTGATTACCTGATTACTGTCAAAAAGAACAGCTACATAAGTACCATGCCAAAACAAAAATTGTGGCTTTTGTCAGAAGTTTGCCATTATTCAGATGGACAGTTTTAAATAACACACATGCAGCTGCTTATAAAATTTTTTTATCTTTGTTGCTGTTTTAAAAAAACAAATAACAGCTATTAGCAGCCTCCACCAGGTCAATGAAATAAATAGCTAACTCCTGCCACAGTCTCCAAGGGAATTTATCCTGGACTCATGCTGCACTCAGATGACTGAATGCAACAGGCAGGATGACATCCTGCAGGGATGCAGGGAGCATCTTTTTTACTGTGCTTCAGTCTGAAGAGGGAGAGTTTGTGAAGCTTCATAAGGTACCAATTTGGTTTTGGTTCAGTAAAATAACTACTTTGTGGTTTAGTTTGAATTATTATTTTTTTAATTAATTATTTATTTTTGGCTGCGTTGGGTCTTTGTTGCTGCACACAGGCTTTCTCTAGCTGCGGTGAGCGGGGGCTACTCTTCGTTGCGGGGCATGGGCTTCTCATTGCGGTGGCTTCTCTTGTTGCGGAGCACAGGCTCTAGGCACGTGGGCTTCAGTAGTTGCAGCACACGGGCTCAGTAGTTGTGGCTCACGGGCTCTAGAGCGCAGGCTCAGTAGTTGTGGCACAAGGTCTTAGTTGCTCTGAGGCATGTGGGATCTTCCCGGACCAGGGCTTGAACCCGTATCCCCTGCATTGGCAGGCGGATCCTTAACCACTGTGCCACCAGAGAAGTCCCTTGAATTATTTTTTAAAAGACTAGTTTATGAAATCTTATTGCTGTCTTAAATGTTATTTGTCTTACAGGCAAAACTTTTTTCTGTGATAAGGCACGATCAAATTAATAATGGAAGTCAGTGGGAAATCTGATTCAGTTTTAAAACTAGCATTATACCCAGTTCTATTTAAGATTTTTCATCTGGTCTGTCTTTTCTGAAAGAAAGGAAGGAGGTAAGGTTGAGGGGGTAGTTACTGTATCTACAGGTTAATGATACTATTCACTCTAACAGTTCTCTGACTTTCTTAATCCAGCAGTAAAGAATTTTGAATTGTCCAACTCAGTTACTCCTAAAAACTGTTGCCCCAAACAAAAGGCACAAAGAACAGTGACAAAGATGCTGCTTTTGATAAGAGACCAAAGCAGGCTTTCTGAAGTAAGTTATTAACTCGTATCAGAAACAAAAGAATGGCCACCATCGCGGGGTTAACGTAAATTTGACGTGGAAAAGGCACAGCTTTAGAAATAGAAAACCTGGAGTCCTTACTACTTCACTTTAATGAATTTGGGGCAATTCACTTAATCTCTGACTCTCAATTACCTGCTGAAGGCAGAATGCTGGTTCTAATCACCTTGTAAGGGTGTCTTTCAGTGGTAAGATCTATTAGCAGAATTATTCTTGGGAAAGTAGCTGTCTTTGTTTCAGGAAATACCATCATAGGCCCCTAGGGCATAAGGGCTGGCTAGGGCTCAGGCAACCAAAAAGAACCAAAAGGCTGCACTTGCAGAAGCAGGAAATTAATTTTTCTTGGGGGCTGGGTTGGGGGGAAGGTGCTCTTTATAGGGTGGAGGAGTGAGAAGAGGAGGGGTTGGCTAGGAGATTGCCAGAGTAAAGGCCCTGCATGGGGTAAAAGCCAGTGAGAAACCTCCAGTAAGGAATGATCAAAGGGACATTTATGAACCAGGAAGCCTAAAATGTAATTTTAAGTGCTTTGTGGCTTAATGGGCAATGTGACCCTTCCCCAAGACCCACATGTCTTAGAGAACTTGAACACACTAATGGTCTGCGTGAGTGGAGGTTTGTTGGAAGAGGAGTAAGGAACCATATGGCCACATTGGGGAACAGAGATGGTCTTAGAAAAGCCAGCCAGAGCTGGGAGGCAGAAAGGCCCTCCGAACAATATACCCTCATAAATCAGCAGAAGGCTTGGTAGAGCTATGGACCTTGGCTGGGCACAGTGGAGCTTAAGCCCATCTGATCTAGAGATGACAGGGCTTGCAAAGCCCAGATGACATTTGGGTTACCTGATTGGGGGGGTGGGGGGGTGTCTATAGGCTGCTCTCTGAGCACCACTGCTAGCTTCATCTTCAGCGTTTTCACCCTCTACATCAGTGTCAGTTTAAGGGGTGATTTCAAAGTCTTGTAGGATCACCTCTGTGTGTCTCCAGTATTTTGATTAGAACACAGGCATTTCCCCCTAATATTTCTCCCTTCAATATGTTTCTTAAACCCCTCTATATTGTTCTTATGTTATTTTCTAGCTTGAACTCATTTTGTCTTTTTGTTTCTTTTCCTCTCTTAGAAGTGAGTTGGCAGAAATTCTGCTTTATTTCCTGTTTTATCTTCCATTTGTCATTCAGATTTTTCTTTACCTGGAAATCTCTGAAGATTATTTGCAAGGTTTCCTTAGCCTTGCGGTTTGCTTTCTGTGAGCGCTATTCTATAGGACATCAATTTTTAGCATATTTAAAGAAAATTAGATCATCTTTCATATCCAAAAATTTCGTTGCTTCCTTCAACTTCACTTTTTAAAAGAAATTTATATTTAAGTGTTCCACATTTGTTCTATTCTGTGACAGTTTCACATTCTCACTCTAAGTGAAAACAATCACTTTGGAGTTTCATCTAAAAGCATTAACTCCTTCTAAAGATTATGCTAGTGTGAGAATAAATTAGTATAACCTGTCTGTCAAGAAATTTGGCAATATAGTACTTGTCAAGAGCCTTCAAAATGTTTCTACCCTTTGCCTCAGGGATCACATTTCTAGGAATCTTTCCACTGGAAATAATCATAAACGTGGTCAAAGATTTATGCATGTTTATTACAACATTACTTATTTGAGATAGTGACAGATTGAAAACAACCTGAGATACTGACAGATTGAAAACAACCTGAACGCCCAGCAAAAGGAAAATAAATTGTGACATCCATATGATAAAAATTATGCAGCATTTAAAAAAGTATGCTTTTTCCTGAACTGGCAGTCAGTTTAAAACATTTGGATAATCATTCTGAGTGTCCATGACTTCCAAGATGGAAAGCCAGAATGGCTTGGGTCCCTTTAGGAATTTAACCCTGTCCATTGCCTATGAAAATAAGCCCAGAATGGGGAAGGGTCTTACCCCAGAGGCCCAGCTCCACAGTTTCTGTCTTTGCAAGCCTGGGGGACTTTATAATCCATATTTTTACCAAGGTTTCCACGTGGTTCTGACATGAGCACAGTCTGAGACATCCCCTCCTCTACCACCACCAGGACCTGAACTCTGACAGGAATTGAGGAGGGGAGGAGAAGAAATTTGTTCTTTCAAAAAACTTTTATGATCTGGCAAAGCGCTATTTTGAAGTAGAATTTTTTTAAACATTATATTATTCCAAATTTGTGGGGAAAATTAATATATGCTTAGAAAAAATTAACACACCAAAATATTTACAGGGTTTAAATCTGGGTGATGGAATTGAGTATGATTTATGGGGAACCATGAATCAGAGAGATGAGGTAATTTTCTCAGGTTCTCATAGCCAGCAAAGTGCTGGAGTAAAGATCCAAACCCAAGGCTATTTGCTCATAAAGTCTGCTCTAATAGCTAGTGACGCTAACTTAAATTGGAAAACCATGTGTAAAAAACCCACAAATATGGTACTCTAAGTGTGATAGATTGAATTATTGGTCCCAATTATTCACTGTCCTGTAGGAGTATTTTACATTCACCCCTTGCTATGGCCTTATGATGGATAGAATGTATTCTGAGCACCTTGATTTTGGGCTTAGGCATATGACTTGCTTTGGCCAGTGGGTTGAGGGTGAAAATAATGAAAGGGAAGGCTTAAAATGGGCTGGAAAAATTGGGCCTTTTCTCTTTGTACTGCTACCTTTTGCCATGTGAATAGTATATTTTGAGTAAGCTCTGGTCCAAGGAGAATGAGAAATAGTAGACAAACATAGACCCAACCTTCTGATTAAAGCTTAAATTTCAGCCAATCTGAAAATACATAGTGAAAAATAAATGATTATGGTTTTAGGTTATTGGATTGTGGAATGTTATATTTTATGTAGACTTATTATGGCTGATTGATATGAAACATAAAGATGTTTGTATTAAGTAACAAAACTGAATCTCTTGATATGTCAGTATAAGTCCAAATTTGGTGATGCAAATGTAGGGTCTACAGGTTCTCACCACCTGGTTAAAGGGTATAAAAAGGCCTTTTATTTAATGCAAACTGCCTCATCACTTGGTATGAGAACTAGTGTCAAATGAGGAGGGAGAAGTTCACATAGAAATGCATGGCATTCTGAGGAAAAAAGGAACACAAACCCCAAATCTCTCAAGTCTAGGGTTGGGAAAAACAATTGATGTGGGCCAGGCCAGAGTAGGGATGAACAAGGAAGAAAAGAGAAGAAATTCTTGTCTCCAGAATTTAGAAGGAAGTTCTTTTCTTTTGGGACATGGAAACACATTCTGCCCATCATGAGGCCACAGCAAGTGTGTGGATGTAAAGGGTAGAGGGTTCTAGGCTCAACAACCTTTGAGGATGGAGCTGGAAGGCTCTGAGACCAAGTCACTATGGGCACCTTGTGTGAGCTTTAGAGAACTATGACTTAGTCTGTGGACTGTACCTGTGGAGTCCAACCACTGATCCCACATTTATACCCTCTCCACCTTTTTTTTTTTTAACAGAAATGAGATCATACTTCTTTTAATCAGCTGGATTTTGCAGTATACCATGAACTGTTTTCCAAATCACTAAATATTCTTCTATAATTCAGTTTTTAATAAGTATAGAATGTTCTTTTCTATGGCCCAGCATCCTAGGGCATCTGCTTACTTAGGATGAGAATTCAGACAGATAGAAATGTCTTCTCCCATGTTCTGTCCTCCACAATTTAAAATAAATGTTAACACTATGTCTTTTTTAAAATATGAATCTTTATTTAAAGCAAGCATATGCTAAATGAAACTTCCAGAAAGTAAATTAATTGTAGGAGAGAAAAATCAAAGAAAATAAAATATTAGGTAAACTATTTCAGCCAAAGCAATGAAAAAAGAAACAAATTTAAAGGAGTCTCTCTAAATATTCATTAATATTTAATAAGAAATATTTATGAACAAGAAAAATATGAAACATGAAAATTTTACTTTTTTTTTCATAAGTCACAATCCTGATAATTATCCTAAGCATATGATTCAAAATAAGAATAGTCCAGGGCTTCCCTGGTGGCACAGTGGTTGAGTGTCCGCCTGCCGATGCAGGGGACACGGGTTTGTGCCCTGGTCCGGGAGGATCCCACATGACGCGGAGCGGCTGGGCCCGTGAGCCATGGCCGCTGAGCCTGCTCGTCCGGAGCCTGTGCTCCGCAACGGGAGAGGCCACAACAGTGAGAGGCCCGCGTACCGCAAAAAAAAAAATAGTCCATAAGTGTTTGGTTGAGTAACTCCTAACAGACTCAATCTTCCCACAGATTACTATAAACTGGACAAAATACAAAAGCACAGAGATTTTGGAGAGGAGTCAACACTCAAGAAAAAAAGGGACATCAGGGTAAGTTATTCATTTTCAAAGCTTTTTGAATTAAGAGAAGACTCAGTCAGTACTGCATGGAGTAACTAAAACGGAGGGATGTTTGCTGCCTTTCTGGTGTAAAGCACCACAGGATAAAGTTGAAGGAAATCCCAGGTGCTGTAGAGGGGAGAGTGGAATCTCAGGAGGGAGAGAGTCACAGAGGGAGTACTCTTAATTCTGTGTATAAACTCTGGCCAAATCTCTGGTCGACTCCTGAACCACATACATATGCATCGGACAGACTTGAGCTAAGAACAAAAGAATTGAATTGACATTTGAGCAACCATTCAAGAGATAGCATTTACAGTTCAAGTTCAGTCAAATTAGTTGCTGGTTAAAACACACACACTGTCTCTCAAAATATAACAAAATCCAGAATCTCTACAACATAGCGTTTACAAGGTCCAGGATACAGTTTGAAGATCCATTCTCAAGGGAAAAGACAATCAACAGAGACGAATGGTGAGAAGACGCAAATGTTGAAATTAGCATACAGGGATTCAAAACTATTATAATTACGTTCAAGGAAGTAAAGAAAATATGCTCACAATGAGTAAAACAATAAGGACTATAACTAAATGGAAATTCTAGAACTGAAACATACAATATCTGAAATAAAAAATTCACTGGGTGGATTTGACAGTAAATTTTGGATAACAGAGGAAAGACCCAGTGAGCTTGAATATCCAATCTGAAGAACAAAGAGAAAAAAATACTGAAAAATAAATAATTTAGAGCTCCAAGGACTTATGGGACAATACAAAAAGTCCAATGTGTGTGTTATCAGAGGGAAGAGAGAATGAGTAAACAGCGTATTTTTTCCATATCCAGTGAAGATAATTTTTTTTTTTTTTTATGGCTGTGTTGGGTCTTCGTTGCTGCGTGCGGTCTTTCTCTAGTTGCGGCGAGTGGGGGCTACGCTTTGTTGCAATGTGCATGGGCTTCTCATTGTAGTGGCTTCTCTTGTTGCAGAGCATGGGCTCTAGGCACGTGGGCTTCAGTAGTTGCGGCACGTGGGCTCAGTAGTTGTGGCTTATGGGCTCTAGAGTGCAGGCTTAGTAGTTATGGCGCACGGGCTTAGTTGCTCCGCGGCATGTGGGATCTTCCTGGACCAGGGATTGGACCCGTGTCCCCTGCATTGGCAGGTGGATTCTTAACCACTGTGCCACCAGGGAAGCCCATTTCATTTGTTATTGAATGAAAGATTCTTTAAATTCTGTAGTGCTTTACCATTTTCAAAAGTTTCACACACATGATTTTATATATTCCCATAATAACCCTTTTTTTCTCCCCTATGCTTATGTTGCTCCTCCCCCTTCCCTCTCCCCACTGTTAACCACTAATTTGTTGTCTATGTATGTCTGTTTCTTTTTTGTTTTATTCACTACTTTGTTGTATTTTTTGGATTCCACATATAAGTGATATCATACAGTGTTTGTCTTTCTCTGTCTGACTTATTTCACTTAGCATAATGCCCTCCATATCCATCCATGTTGCTGCAGATGGCAAAATTTCATTCTTTTTTAATGGCTGAGTAGTATTACATTGTGTGTGTGTGTGTGTGTGTATAAAAAATGCCTTCTTATCTTTTAATTTTTTAATTTTTTTGGCCATGCCACACGGCATGAAGAACTTCCCCAACCAGGGATTGAATCCATGCCCCCTGCATTGGAAGCACGGAGTCTTAACCACTGGACCACCAAGGAAGTCCTATATCATGTCTTCTATATCCATTCATCTGTGGATGGGCCCAGGTTGCTTCCATATAGTGGCAATAATATGCTTGGAATAATGCTGCCATTAACTTTGGGGCGCATGTATCTTTTTGAATTAGTGTTTTTGGTTTTTTTCGGATATATACCCAGAAGTGGAATTGCTGGGTCATAGGGTAGTTCTATTTTTAGTTTTTTGCGAGACTGCCATACTGTTTTCCACAGTGGCTGCACCAACTCAAATGCCTACCAACAGTGTATGAGGGTTCCCTTTTCTCCACATCCTTGCCAACATTTGTTACTTGTGTTCTTTTTTTTTTTTTTGGTCGCGGGCCTCTCACTGTTGTGACCTCTCCCGTTGCGGAGCACAGGCTCCGGACGCGCAGGCCTAGTGGCCATGGCTCACGGGCCCAGCCGCTCCACGGCATGTGGGATCCTTCCAGACCAGGGCACGAACCCGTGTCCCCTGCATCGGCAGGCAGACTCTCAACCACTGCACCACCAGGGAAGCCTGTTACTTGTGTTCTTTTTGATAATAGCGATTCTGACAGGTGTGAAGTGATAACCTCATTGTGGTCTTTTTTTTTTTGTAGCTTATTTTATACATAATAGTTTGTACCTCTTAATCTGCTACTGCAATATCGCCCCTCCCTCATTGTTGTCTTTATTTGCATTTTTCTGATGATTAGCCATGTTGAACATCTTTTCATGTGCCTGTTGGCCATCTGTATTTCCTCTTTGGAAAAATGTCTATTCAATTCTTCTGCCCATTTGTTAATTGGGTTGTTTGGTTTTTTCGATTTGAGTTGTATGAGCTGTTTATATGTGTTGGATTTTAACCCCTTATTGGTCATATCATTTGCAAATATTTTCTCCCATTCAATAGGTTGACTTTTTGTTTTGGTGATGGTTTCCTTTGCTGTGCAAAAGCTTTTAAGTTTAATTAGGTCCCATTTGTTTCTTTTTGTTTTTATTTCTCTTGCTTTAGGAGATGGATCCAAAAATAAATTGCTTTGATTTATGTCAGAGTGTTCTACCTATGTTTTTCTCTAGGAGTTTTATAGTATCCAGCCTTACATTTAGGTCTTTAATCCATTTTGAGTTTATTTTTGTATGTGGTGTTAGAGAATGTTCTAATTTTATTCTTTTACATGTAGCTGTATGATTTTCCTAGTACCACTTATTGAAGAGACTGTTTTTTCTCCATTGTGTATTCTTTCCTCCTTTGTCATAGATTAATTGATCATAAATGTATCAGTTTAATTCTGGGCTCTTTATCCAGTTCCATTGATCTATGTGTCTGCTTTTGTGCCAGTACCATACTCTTTTGATTATTGTAGCTTTATAGTATAGTCTGAAATCAGGGCGCATGATTCCTCGAGCTCTGTTCTTCTTTCTCAAGATTGTTTTGTTGGGAATTCCCTGGTAGTTCAGTGGTTAGGATGTGACACTTTCACTGCCGTGGGCCCAAGTTAAATCCCTGGTTAGGGAACTAAGGTCCCACAAGCCACGCAGTGTGGCCAAAAAAAAAAAAGTACAAGATTGTTTTGGCTATTCAGGGTCTTTTGTGTTTCTAGACAAATTTAAAAAATTTTTGTTTTAGTTCTGTGAAAAATGCCATTGGTAATTTGATAGGGGTTACATTGAATTTGTAGATTGTCTTGGGTAGTATGGTCATCTTAACAATATTTATTCTTCCAATCCAAGAACATGGTATATCTTTACATCTGTTTATGTCATCTTCAGTTTCTTTCACCAGTGTCTTATAGTTTTTGGAGTACAGGTCTTTTGCCTCTTTAGGTAGGTTTACTCCTAGGTATTTTATTCTTTTTGATGTGTTGGTAAATGGGATTGTTTCCTTAATTTCTCTTTCTGATACTTCGTTGTTAGTGTATAGAAATGTAACAGGTTTCTGTATATTAATTTTTATCCTGCAACTTTACCATATTCATTGATGAGCTTTAGTAGTTTTCTGGTGGCATTTAAAAAATTTTCTACGTATAGTATTGTGTCATCTGCAATCAGTGACAGTTTTACTTCTTCCTTTCTAATTTGGATTCGTTTTATTTCTTTTTTTCCTCACTGATTGCTGTGGCTAGGACTTCCAAAACTATGTTGACTAAAAGTGGTGACAGTGGGCATCCTTGTCTTGTACCTGATCTTAGCAGAAATGCTTTCAGATTTTCACCATTGAGTCTGATGTTAGCTGTGGGTTTGTCATAAATGGCCTTTTTTTATGTTGAAGTATGTTCCCTCTATGCCTGCTTTCTGGAGAGTTTTTATCATAAGTGGATGTTGAATTTTATCAGAAGCTCTTTCTGCATCTATTGAGATGATCATACGGTTTTTATTCTTTAATTTGTTTATCTGGTGTATCACATTGATTGATTTGCAGATATTGAAAAATCCTTGCATCCCTGGGATAAACCCCACTTGATCATGGTGTATGATCCTTTTAATGTTTTAATGTATTCCTATATTAATCATTGCATATAATCCTTTTAATGTATTAATATATTCCTGTATTTGGTGAAAGATATACATTTACAGATGAAGGAAAGTCAGTGAAATGAAATAGGGTAGACATAAAGAAAACCATGCTTAGAAACATTGTAGTCAAACTGCTGAAAAAAGATAAAGGGGAAATTTTATCTTTAAAAGACAAAAATATGTCTGACCTATTTCATTTAGCATAATGCCCTCAAGGTCTATCCATGTTGTTGCAAATGGCAAGATTGCATTCTTTTTATGGCTGAATAATATTCCCCTTTGTGTGTGCGAATGAGTGAGTGAGTGAGTGTGTGTGTGTGTGTGTGTGTGTGTGTGTATACATGCACACCACTTTTTCTTTATCCATTCATCCATCAATGGATATTTAGGTTGTTTCCATGTATTGGCTATTATATATAATGCTGCAAGGAAAATGGGGTGCAGGTATCTTTTCAAGATAGTGACTTAGTTTCCTTTGGATAAATACCCAGAAGTAGAATTGGATCATATGGTAGTTCATTGGATCATATGGTAGTTCTATTTTTAACATTTTGAGGATCCTGCATACTGTTTTACATAGTGGCTACATCAATTTACATTCTTATCAACAGTGCACAAGGGTTCCCTTTTATTCACATCCTTGCCAACACTTGTTATTTCTTGTCTTTTTGATAATAGCTATACTAATAGGTATGAGATGATATCTTATGTGGTTTTGATTTGCATTTCCCTGATGATTAGTGATGTTGAGCACCTTTTCATGTACCTGTTGGCCATTTGTATATCTTCTTTGGAAAAATGTCTATTCAGCTCCTCTGCCCATTTTAAAATCAGATAGTCTTTTTGCTATTGAGCTGTATGAGTTTTTTATGTATTTTGGATATTAACCCTTTATCAGATATATGATTTTCAAAAATTTTCTCCCATTCCATAGGTTGCCTTTTCATTTTGTTAATGGTTTCCTTCACTGTATAGAACCTTTTAAATCCATTTTGAGTTGATTTTTGGGTGGGGTGTAAGATAGGGGTTCAGTTTTATTCTTTGACATGTGACTGTCTAGTTTTCCCAACACCATTTGTTGAGGAACTACCCTTTCTCCAATGTGTATTTTTACTTCTTTTGTTGTAAATTAATTTACCATGTATTTCTGGGCTCTCTATTCTTTCCGTTGATCAATGGGATCTGTTTTTATGCCAATGTCGTACTGTTTTGATTACTATAGCTTTGTAATATAATTTGAAATCTGGAATGTGGTGCCTCCAGCTTTGATCTTCTTTCTCAAGATTGCTTTGGCCGTTCAGAGTCTTTTGTGGTTCCATACAAATATTAGGATTATTTCTTCTATTTCTGTAAAAACTGCCATTGGAATTTTGATAGGGATTGCATTAAATCTGTAGATTACTTTGGGTAGTGTGAACATTTTAACAATATTAATTCCTCTAATTCATGAGAATGGAATATCTTTCCATTTATTTATGTCTTCTTCAATACTTAAGGGTGCCTTCAGTAATCCCCAGAACAAGCACTAATAAATGATGCAGAAAATATAGTGAAAAAGTCAGTAGGTTGAAAGTATTCAAATATCTAAAAGAAAAGGAGGAACAGAGAAACATCAAACTGAAGGAATTAACAAAAAGTAGACCCTTCCTTGGTTTCCCTTTGCTCCAGCACAAAATCCATGAGACCTCCATGGCCTGGACCTGCCAACTTTGCTAGACTTATTTCTCCAGCCCACTAGCATTCTCCATATTTAGCTTTCTCCTCTTCCCTTCTTGCTCCCTCTCCTGCCATCTCCCTCTCTTGTCATCTGCCAGGGATACCTTTCCCACAGTCCTTCACTAGGCTAACTCCTTCTCATTCTTCAGGTCTCAGCAAGGTGACACTTCCTTCAGAAAGCCTTTCTGGGCCAGGTTCTCCCTCCTGTGTGGTGGTCCCTTGCACTCCAAACATCCTTCATTAATTCACTCACCTAGCTTCTCTGAAATTTTTGGTCCATTACTTCTGTTTCCCTAGACTGAACTCCATGAGGGCAGGGACATGGCCTGTTTTGCTCACCATTCTATCCATGGCCTGGCTTAGTGCCAGCACAGAGTAAATGCTTAGTAAACATTTGACAAGTGGCTAAAAGAGTGACTAAATGAATGAGTAGAGAAGGAAGATAGTGAGAGGGAGAGAGTTCCTATGCTGGGGAGATGCTATCACAAAAATATTGCAGCAAGGGGAGCTGAGGGAACAAGCCGGTCAGAAGCACTGAAGCAGCATTTCCTGGCATGAAAGAAGACCAAGGTGTATTACTGAATGGAAAAAGCACAGAACAGTGTGGGGAGTATGCTGTCATTTGTGTCATATAGGCATAGTGTACTTCTTGAAGGGATGTACAAGAAGTCTGTAACAGTGAGTTTCATTGTGGAAGAAGGAAAATCTTTTCGGTTTGTACAATGTTCATGTATTGTTCATAAAATCAAAAACAAAAAATAGATGATGGCATAAAGACTTTATGTGTAGTACTAGCCACATTTGGAAAAAATAAAAAAGAATCTCCATGCCTCTATTGGAATTCTCCAGAGAAATAGAACTGAGAGAGAGAGGGGGCGGGGAGGGAGAGGGAGAGACAGAGAGAGAGAATGTTTGTGTGTGTGTGTGTGTGTGTGTGTGTAAAGAGATTTATTATAAGGAATTGGCTCATGCAGTTATGGAAGCTGACACGTCCCAAAATCTGCAGAGCGAGTTGGCAAGCTGTAGACCCAGGAAGAGCTGAAGTTTCAGTTTGAGTCTGAAGGCAGGAAAAAGGCAAAGTCCTAGTTCAAAGGCAGTCAGGCAGATGGAATACTCTCTTACTTAGGGTAGGGTCAGCCTTTTTGTTCTATTCAGGCCTTCAACAGATTGGATGAGGCCCACTTACATTAGAGAGGGCAGTCTGTTTTAGTCTGTTGACCAATTGAAATGTTAATCTCATCCAAGCACATTAACACTCAAAATAATATTTGAGCAAGTATCTGGGCACTCTATGGCCCCGTCAAGTTGACACACAAAATTAACCATCACAATGTCCTACAATAGGGTAGTGGAATATAATGCAGCAATTAAAGTGTAAATTTTGAAGCCTAGAGAAAGTGAATATGGTAGGAAGCTAAATGGAAAAGTAAAACACAGAATACTAGATTGCACCTACAATTGCGACTATAATAAATGTGCACCCATGTATTAAAAATGGAAGCAAATAGGA
Source organism: Globicephala melas (assembly GCF_963455315.2). NCBI lineage: Eukaryota > Metazoa > Chordata > Mammalia > Artiodactyla > Delphinidae > Globicephala > Globicephala melas. The sequence goes on along the minus strand of NC_083317.1, from coordinate 81,254,760 downwards.
AGAAATAAAAAGAGCTTTTGTGCTCTGCTGGTGAGTTTATGGGAAATAATTTCCCTTAAATTTTTCCTTTAATTTTTTAATAATATAATTGTTAAAAATTCAAAAAAACAGGAATCCTAGGTGTAGCAGTTTATAGGAGGATGGAGCAGTAATAAGAAACAGTGCCTGACACATTGCACTCAATAACTAATGAATGAATGAATAATAGCTACCATTGTCTTCACTTTGGTTCCCCAGTAGCAGATCATGAGACAAGGATTTGAGTGCCAAGTAGTTTATATGGGAGGTGATCACTGGGAGGGGCATAGAGAAGTGAGACTGAGAAGGGAAAGAAGCCAATATAGGGTGCTTTAATAAGAAGGTACCACCGAGAACAACTGAGTCACAGTCCATGGGGAACCTCTAGGAGAATATATAATATAGGCTTCAGTTTGTCCTAGGGAAAAAGAAAGAAGTTTTAATATATCAATTCCTATTGATCGTTGGTTGAAAGGCCTGCTTCTGGGGGCATGAACTTCTTGGCATTTCCAGCCTGCCCCAAGCAAGAGTTGGCAAGAGAAAGCCCTTAGGTAGAGAGTCACAAGTGCTTGCAGTGAGAAGCTGTTGGTTGCATGGGAACAATGAGTGCTGAAGACACACGGGTAGGGCACGACAACATTTACAAAGTTGACTATTAATTGCGTACCTACTATGATTCAGGCACTTAGAGAACATTTTCTCTAATCCACAGAACAAGTTTACATAGGGATTATCATGTTCCATGTTTCAGGTGAAGAAACTGAAGCTCAGAGCGGTTGTGGCTTAAAGTCATACAGGGCAAGGTACAGAATCAAGTACTGGACCTGTAAGCCTAAGATTATGTTCACATCCTCTCGCTACCTCCCAGTAAACTCAGCACTGGAAACTTCCTAGATAAACTCACCAAAAATGTAAAATAGTGACACTTCAAAGGTAACAATTCACTAAGATCAGCTTCAAAACAGCACAACTATCTGGATCCAGTTCTGCAATCAGTAAGTACTGAAATGTCTAAGAGAAAGAGAAAGTCAGCATGGGACAGAGCGCATCTACGATGGTAGGAGCACTGTTACTAGCTAAGACTCAGGCCACTGTCAATAAGCCTGCACATACTACTTTCTGCGAGATTAAAGAAGAAATCATGACTATGGAAGGAAATTTATAGATGCTATTAGAAAAGCAAATCTGCTTTTGTCACTCCCTCCCTCAGAATCCTTCAGTGATTCCCAGTTGCCTTCAGTATTATTCTTTTGTTTGTTTGTTTTCTGGACTCACCGTGCAGCTTGTGGAATCTGCGTCTCCCACGCATGCCCTCGGCAGTAAGAGCACGGAGTCCTAACCACTGAACCACCAGGAAACTCTCCAGTGTTATTTTTTTTTGTAGAGCATACAAGTACTTTAAGATTTGGCCCTGCCAACTTCTCCATGCTCACTTCTACCGCTCACTCACAGCCATGTAAAACCACTTGTAGTCCTCAAACTAGCCCAGCTCTGTCACACCCCTGACCATTTATGAGGGCTGTTCCTACAGCCTAGAATTCTCTTTTCCACCTGGCTAATTCCTACTCATTATTCAAGGCTCAGTCACTAGCTCTTATAGTAAAGTTTCTCAAACTTTTAAAAAACCATACCCCTGGACTTCCCTGGTGGTCCATTGGTTAAGAATCCACCTCCCTATGTAGGGCACATGGGTTCAATCCCTGGTCTGGTAAGCTCCCACGTACCGTGGGTCAAGTAAGTCTATGCACCATAACTACTGAGCCTGTGCACCACAACGACTGAGCCCACATGCCACAACTACTGAAGCCCGCACGCTCGGGGGCCCGCGTGCTACAACTACGCCCGTGCGCTTAGAACCCATGCTCCACAACAAGAGAAGCCACCACGATGAGAAGCCCACGCACTGCAACAAAGAGTAGCCCCTGCTGGCTGCAACCAGAGAAAGCCTGCACTCAGCAACAAAGACCCGGCACAGCCAAAAAAAAAAAAAAAAAAATACCCCTATGTGATATATATAAACATCCTATAAACATCCCATACCAGCCTTCCCTGACACTCTGATGATTCCCCTTTGAGAGTTGCTGATATGCAGAATATATAATCTATCTTCTGAATATCTCTACCATCTGTGGTGATTTTATATTTACTTCTTGTAGTTTGAATTATGAAAACAATAGTTTTTTTCACTTTTCTAAATATAAAATAGCCTTATAATATTGAATATATTTTTTCAGACTTTGCTCTTCAATTCAGAAATTCCCCTCAGCAGCTTCTGTACTCCTTCCTCCTACCCACCCCAAGATGGGAGTTACTATTCTATGGGAAATTTTTCAAGATGCCAGCTTAGGCTAGGTGGCACCTCTCTGTTCACAGAGTATCTTAAATATACCCCCTTTGTATTAACCCTTTCACAGTATTGAAAGTGTTGATTTAACTGTGAGTTTTCCACTGAGTCCTGTATTTAGAGGCAGTAAATACATACTGAGGCTCTACCAAGTTCCAGGCACTGTCTTAGTTATATGAGGAGTATTATCGTCCTTAGGAGGAAAAAGAGGACAAGGGGCTATATAATTTATCAAGTAAGGTTCCAACTAGTAAGTGATAAAGCTACAATTCTAGGTGTGATGTGCCTGACAGCAGAGCCTATGCTCCTTCACTAAAGTGCGTTTCCTGTCTGAGGCAAAGCTGTGTCTGAGTTCTGTGTCCATGTGCTCAGAACAGTGCCTGAAACCAGTAGGCCTATAATATTTGGGGGGGAGGGGGTGAACAAATGAGCCAAAGACATCAAGAAAAGTAATAAAAATGCAAATGGGAATGTCACTGAGCAAATAAGTGATCAAGAAAGAAGACCAGGACTTCCCTGGCGGTGCAGTGGTTAAGAATCCACCTGCCAATGCAGGGGACATGGGTTTGAGACCTGGTCCGGGAAGATCCCACATGCTGCAGAGCAACTAAGCCTGCGTGCCACAACTACTGAGCCCGTGTGCCACGACTACTGAAGCCTGCGTGCCTAGAGCCTGTGCTCTGCAACAAGACAAGCCACCGCAATGAGAAGCTCACACATTGCAACCAAGAGTAGTCCCTGCTCTCCACAACTAGAGAAAGCCCATGTGCTGCAACGAAGACTCAAGGCAGCCAAAAATTAATTAATTAATTAATTTAAAAATCTGCCTGCCAATGCAGGGGACACAGGTTCGATCCCTGGTCTGGGAAGATCCCACATGCCATGGAGCAACTAAGCCTGCTAGCCACAACTACTGAGCCCACATGCCACAACTACTGAAGCCCGCATGCCTAGGGCCCGTGCTCTGCAACAAGAGAAGCCACCGCAATGAGAAGCCCATGCACTGCAACAAAGAGTAGCCCCCACTTGCCACAACTAGAGAAAGCCCACACACTGCAATGAAGACCCAACGCAGCCAAAAATTAATTAATTAATTTTTAAAAAAAAGAAGGAAGACCAACCCAGAAACCTCTATCCCAGGGCGTTTACACACACAAAAAAAATAAAAAAGGAAACAACACAAAAAACAATGCAAGAAAAACTAAAAGACCTAGAACATAGGTGAGAAAGGTTTAAGTAAAGACAATATGGAGTCTATAGGAAATAGAGAAGGCTAACAATGTGGAAATCATCATCAGGGAATAAGTAAGAAAATGTAGCTGAATAGATGAATATTGTGGCATTCTTTGTGTGAGTATTTGTTTACTCTCTCTCTCTCCACTTTTAATCAGCTCCATGAGGGTAGGAATCATATCTCTCTTGTTTCTCGTATCTTCAGTGCTTAAAACAGTGCTTGATGTAAGGTTGGTGCTCAGTCGTTTGTTGAATGAATAAAAGAAAGCTGAGCATGAATAATGAGAAGACATAAAATCCCATTCAGAAATCATCAGAGACAGCCACCTGTGGTGGTTCTGAAATATTGCCCCAAGAGGCAGCATTTATGCTCTTGAATCTGGGGAGGGTTTGTAAGTCCTTCAGTCACAGAGTCTGACAGAAGTGACACTGGGTAACTTCTAAGGCCAGGTCATGAAATTGACAGAGGTTATCCTAGAATGCTCACTCTCTGTGTGCTCCCTCTCAGAGCCCAGTCATCATGCTGTGAGGAACCCATGCTATATGGAGAGGCCACGTGTAATCACTCCAGCTGACAGATCCCATTGAGCCCAGCCCCAAGTCATCCCAGCCAGGTACCAGACATACGAGTACAGAAACCCACAGATGATTCATCTTCCAGCCATGTGAGTCTCCTCTCACTGCAGCCCCAGACATTGTGAAGCAGACAAGCCATCTCTGCTGGGCCCTCTCTGAATTACTGACCCACAGAATCCATAAGCATAATAAAATAATTGCAGTTTCATGCAGCAATTGAATAATCAGAACAATATCCATCCACACCTTTTCAAGATATCTCTTTGTCAGGTGTTTAAAGAAAAAAAAAGATAGGGTTTTATGAGTTGCAAGCAGAAAAGGAGAAATAATTTTTAGAGACCAAATGATAAGAATGACTTTAAGACCTGTCCCTGAGGACTTCCCTGGTGGCATAGTGGTTAAGAATCCGCCTGCCAGTGCAGGGGACACGGGTTCAATTCCTGGTCCAGGAAGATCCCACATGCCGCAGAGCAACTAAGCCTGTGCATCACAACTACTGAGCCTGCTCTCTAGAGCCCGTGCTCAACAACTACTGAGCCCACATGCCACAACTACTGAAGCTCACATGCCTAGAGCCCAACAAGAGAAGCCACTGCAATGAGAAGCCCGTGCAGCTCAGTGAAGAGTAACCCCCACTTGACACAACTAGGGAAAGCCTGCACCGAGTAATGAAGACCCAACACAGCCATAAATAAATAAATAAAATTGATTCTTTTAAAAAAAAACCAAAAACCTGTCCCTGAGATGCTGAATAAGAGGAAATCTAGCAGAACTAAGTTATTGCCTAGTCATGTGGACTTTTCTTTTTGAAGGAAGAAGAAAACCGTGTCATGATCTACAAAATCACCCACACTCAGAATTTCCATCCTATCCCTGAACTGTAAAAATCACTGTAAGGTGGTGGCAATCAAAAACCACAGACATGGAGAATAAAGACAAAGATACAGAGACTCAGGAGTTAACTGAATTTAAACATTAAGAAGCAGGGTGAGGGGACTTTAATAATGTAAATATAACCCAGCCTAAGGCAGTGTTTTTCAAATTGCCGGCCACAATCCATTAGTAGGTTATGAAATCAAGTTAGTGGCTCTCAACCAGCTCTTTATTTTTAAATGAAATAGAATATACTAGAATATAATGGAATAGAAAACATCGGAGTTCATCATACGGGCGCTTAGCAAAAACTGTGCATATTGCACCAGTCTTCTGCCCAGTTGCAATGAGTGGGCATAGAGAGAGGGGTGTGACGAACATATGCACCGGTTAGGACCAGGTCGTTTGCTCTTTTGTTCCATGGTATACAATGGCCAATTTGACTATCATCATAATGGGAGGATTAACACACAGTTGCAGGTATGGTTGAAGCAAAGTTTAGTATAATTTTATTGCTGTTGGCAAAATTGTTGATACTTTTTAGTGACTTTTAGGTAAAACTTTTGTGTGTCTTTCAGAAAAAGGCATCATTATCAATGCAACATACTTGAAGTTTGTGACAACTGTAACATTTTAACTGAACTTGTATAAAATGCTATAAAATTGATTAATAGTAAAAAATGATGAAATGAAAAATATAGAGGCAAATTCAAGTTTAACTGATAGACATAATGGTCAATGGATCAGGATTACGTGCAGCTCTCTTAAGAATTGCACTAGTTTTTCTGTAGATCATCCACATCATCAAAGTTGGAGGCTTGCAGTGGGTGAGAGACCAACACAGGTTCCCTGGAGACGTACACAAAGGTTCCAGCTTGTTTTTGCTCTTCTAACCATCAGCCTCCCTGATGTCAGGCCCAGCACCAGATGAAGGGGCAACTGACTTACACAGAGTGCTTAACCAGCCCTTCCAGTTATGTCAAGTCTAAGTCCTATAATAAATCCCTTATATCACACAAAGTCATTTTGATTTTCTAATTGAACCCTAACAGATATCCCTCCCCTGTTTCTTTTCTTTTTTTTCCCTAGCAATTCAGTTATTCTGCAGAATTTTCCTCCGTCTGGATTTTGGATTTTGTTGATTGTGCCCTTGTAGTGTTGTTTACCCTTTCTCTGTCCCCTTTATTTCCCGTAAATTGGTAGTTCTGGAGGCTTGATCAGATTAAGGTTCAGTTTTTTTAAGGGGAGGAGCAAGATGTAAATAGCAGTTGTATATTTCTATCAGGAGTTATATAATAGCTGGTTTTCTTTCTTCATGTGGTGTTAGCAGTCATTGGTGATCAATACCAAGATCCATTATATCGTTGTCTGCAAAATGGCAATATTATATCATTCTTCTTTATTTATTAGCTGGAGTACATCTATAAAGAAACTTATCAGCTGTTTATTTACACTGAGGTACAATTTGTGTAGGAAAAGTAGGGATAAATGCTTTCTCTTTTTTCCCTTTTTAATTACGAGATTTGAAAATAATGAATTGGTTCCCTAGCATCTTCCAAAGGTGACCAATGAGTTTTGTTTTGTTTTTTTAAGGATTATTATGAACTCATGAACATATTTGGGGTATTTCAAATAACTGCATTTACTATTCTCATGGACAATTTGGGCAATTGGGAAACTGTCCCATTTTGGGACAGTGGTGCCTTTGATGGCTTTCTGATTTCCTGACATGTTTCAGGCTCAATTCACATATTTCCTGCCCCAGATATGGAATCAATCATTTCTCCAAAGAGCTCTGGTTTCTTTAAGTGTGAAATGGATTTTGGATACCACAGTCTGGGTAGGGTGCTCACTAATGCTTGATTAGGCCTTTCCAATGGATATACCTAGGAGATACTTTTATTTTTTTTGGCCTTGCCGCGAGGCTTGCAGGATCTTAGTTCGCCATCCAGGGATTGAACCTGGGCCTCGGCAGTGAAAGCGTGGAGTCCTAACCACTGCCAGGGAATTCCCAAGAAGATACTTTTTTTTTTTTTTGGCTGCGTGGGTCTTCGTTGCTGCTCGCAGGTTTTCTCTAGTTGCGGCAAGCAGGGGCTACTCTTGGTTGCGGTGTGCGGGCTTCTCATTGCGGTGGCTTCTCTTGTTGTGGAGCACGGGTTCTAGGCAGGCGGGCTTCAGTAGCTGTGGCACGTGGGCTCAGTAGTTGTGGCGCACGGGCTTTGTTGCTCCGCGGCATGTGGGATCTTCCTGGACCGGGGCTTGAACCCGTGTCCTCTGCATTGGCAGGCAGATTGTTAACCACTGTGCCACCAGGGAAGTCCCAGAGATACTTTTTTTAATGATAAAATACATCGTGAGTTTATAGTGATACTTGCAATTCAAATTCAGGACTACAGGATTTTTATATAACCTTGTCTACCTTAATCTATTTCTCCTTTTTCTCACACTGAAAAACCAACATAATCACTCTTTTGCTTTATCCCACAACACACATACAACCGTCTTAGAATAACAGTACTGACACTAACACAAACATTATGATTAATGAAAACAGTTTAAGGTTTTTTTTTTCCTTTTTCTTTTTTGTCCTAAGGGTATATCCCATTAAGAATATGCACTCAGATTACAACGTGTTAAACTCATTTGAAACAATTCATATCTGTGTGGTTGTACCACCAACTCAATATACAGTTAGGTTTATTTATTTCATTTTGCTTTTGTTTTTAGGATTTGCTTTTTAAAATTATATATTTTCTAATTATGTAAAATGTTTACACGATCTCATAGTCAAATTCATCAAACAAGATATAGTCAGAAAGGTTTAGCTTCTATCCCTGCTTCCTTTGTCCTTTTCTTCCCTCTAAAATACCATGCACACTTTTTTTGGTTGCTTTTTTGTTTATTAATATGTCCTGGGTGTTACTGCATAGCAATATGTAAATGTAGTCCTCATCTCTTTTTACATTTGCGTGGTGTTCCATTGTATGTATATACTCTAATTCCACCAGTTCCCTCTTAATGGATATCTGGGTTATTTCTAGTTTTTTGTTATTATAAATAATTAAATAATTGACCTTTAAAAGTATTTTGTTTAAATATTTGAACTACCCATACCCAGGTTTGTTGGTTGTCATCAGGGAAACTACTAAGCATGTTATATGAACCTAGAAACAAGATTTACATTTTTCAAGTCCCAGTCTTTCCCAATTTTTGTTTTTATACTATTTATTTGGCACTTCTCCATATTATATTTAAATATTAATAATAATTAATATAAACTGTTATATTGATACTCTTTCTTATTATTCATAGCAAGAATGTATGCAATTTTTGTTTCTTATATACATTTGTATTAGATCACAGTGTAAAAATGTGTTTCTTACTGTGAATCACAGGCAAAAAAGGCATGTAATCAAAAGAGGATGGATTATACATTAGTATTGATAATTGAGGGTTTTTTAAAAATTCCTCAGCCCCAGCTTTTCTGAAGCTAGAGACACCAGCCTTCACACTGCAAGAGATCTTGTCCTCTGCTTTGGCTCCAGGCTGGGTGCGCTGATGTCAGCCCTCCCAGTCTCATGCACTTCTCCCTACCTTGGGCTCTGATAGCCTGGCTGTTGCAGCCTCTTGACATCACTACTCTTGTCATCCATTTCATCTAGTCATCTCTGTAGCTGATGAAGTAGAGGAAGGCCCTGTCCCACAAGGTTTAAAATCTTTTGAAGGGATGGTAAGACCCCACAGTCTCACCCCTTTGTTTCTGGTTATAACACTTCATTAAACCATTCACCTCGCCTACCCTTAAAAATGTTCTCTGTCAAAGACATTCTCCACTAGCTATCACCGAATCTTTTTCTTGCCCTTCATAGCCAAATGTTATTATCTCCACCTCCTCACATCCCATGGATTTGACAGCCCACTGCAGTTTCTTCTGCTTCTACTGTTCCACCTGAACGAACACTTGCCATGGTCACCAAAGACTTCATAGCTGGCAAACTACAGTGCTTTCCAGTTGTCATCCAACTTGAATGCTGTCTGCAACATATGGCATTGTTTATTTTTATTTTTATTATTTTTTAATTTTTTAAAGAAAGGGTTTGGGATTTTATTTATTTATTTATTTATTTATTTTTGGCTGCGTTGTGTTTTTGTTGCTGCAAGCGGGCTTTCTCTAGTTGTGATGAGCAGGGGCTACTCTCCGTTGCAGTGCGCAGGCTTCTCATTGTGGTGGCTTCTCTTGTTGTGGAGCATGGGCTCTAGGCCTGCAGGCTTCAGTAGGTGTGGCACGTGGGCTCAGTAGTTGTGGCTCGCAGGCTCTAGAGCACAGGCTCAGTAGTTGTGGCACATGGGCTTAGTTGCAACATGGCATGTGGGATCTTCCTGGACCAGGGCTCGAACCCGTGTCCCCTGCATTGGCAGGCAGATTCTTAACCAGTGTACCACCAGGGAAGTCCATGGCATTGTTTATTTTTAATTTTTCAATTTTTATTTATTTATTTTTACCTAAAATCTTTTTAAAAAATTTTTCTTCCAGTTTTATTGAGATATAATTGACATACAGCACTGTTTAAGGGATACAGCATAATGATTTGACTTACATACATCATGAAATGATTATCACAATAAGTTTACTGAACATCCATCATCTCATATAGAAACAAAAATTTAAAAATACACAGAGAGGTGTTACTCCAGTACTTTTTGCTTCAGACAACATGCTCCAGGTCCTACCTGCTGGTACAAGGAGGATGAGAGACATGTAGAGCAGACCTGGACTCAACCTGAAGTAGGGTTTGCCCAAGTGAGTCCAGACTAGATCAGCCAACTTCCAGCCAAACCACAGAAAAAAGAAAAGAAAATTTTTTTCCTTATAATGAGAACACTTAGGATTTACTCTGTTAACAGTTTTCATACATAACATACAGCAGTGTTAATTATATTTTTCATGCTGTATGTTACATCCCTAGTACTTATTTAACTTATAATTGGAAGTTTGTACCTTTTGACTGCCTTCATCCAATTCCCCCTCCCCTACTCACCACCTGTGGTAACCACAAATCTGGTCTCTTTTTCTGAGTTTGTTTTTGAAGTATAATGGACCTACACCACTATGTTAGTTCCTGTTACACAACACAGTGATTTGGTATTTCTATACATTTCAAAATGATCACCTTGGTAAGTCTAGTTATGATACGTCACCATACAAAGATATTACATAGTTATTGATTATATTCCCCATACTATATATAGCTATATATGTATGGATGATTATTTTAAGATGCTGATCTCCTTTTTTATTTTTAAGATGCTGATCTCTTAAGTTCAAACAAATTTTAACAATCCTGCATTATTACTCCCTGCTCACATTTACTGTTTTTGACATCATATTGTACATCTTTTTGTTTTGTGTATCCCTTAACTACTTATTGCAAATATAAATGATTATACTACTTTTTTTTAAGGTACATGCTTTTATTCATACCATTCCTCCAATCTACTTGTTGGATTATTATTCACCTTTTTTTAAAAATTGAAGTATGGCTGATTTACAATGTTTTGTTAGTTTCAGGCATTCAGCAAAGTGATTCATATATATATATATATATATTTCAGATTCTTTTTCATACAGCTTATTACAAAATATTGAGTATAATTCCCTGTTCTGTACAGTAGGTCCTTGTTGTTATATCTATTTTATATAGAGTAGTGTGTATATATTACTCCCAAATTCCTAATTTATCCCTCCCCCCGATTTTACTACTTTTGTCTTTTAACCTTCCTACTAGCTTTATACCTAGCTCATTTACCTCCTTTACTGTATATTTGCCTTAACCAATGAGATTTTTCCTTTTGCAATTTTCATGTTTTCCTTTTGCAATTTTCCACCCCTCCTACCCGTCTCATTGTTGTTCCTTCTTTATATCTTTAGCTGTACATCTTTTCTGCTAGTCTTCTGGTTTTTCTCATCCATAGCTGCTCTGTAAATAGTTATAATTTTGCTGTGCCCATGGGAGGAGGGTCTTCCCACTCCAGCATCTTGGCCACCTCCTGGCATTGTTAACCACCCCTCTTCTTTGAACCTCTCTCTTGGCTTCTGTAATAACATTCTCCTTTTCTCTGGCAATTCTTTCTCAGTCTTCTTTTCATGCCACTTAAATACAATGTGCCCCCCATTTAATATACCTTATTGGAACTTCCATTCAAATTACCATAAGAATATATGCTCACTGAAACAAGTCAATAAGCAGGGACGTGTACAAAGAAAGAGCCAACTATATCCTTTTCTGTATTTAGAGCTAATTTAGGATTCTAAAACTACTAAAATTTTTAATATTTTGAACTCTAAAGATTGATCTGGGTTGAAATAAGCCCAGATTCCATGACCCAAATGAAAGTATGTCTGTATTGCAAAGAAGGCTGAAGGCAGTGAGACCAATTAGGAGGTTGTTACTTTGTATCCAAGTGAGAGGGGATGGCAGTTTGTACAGGGGATTGGCAGTGGAGATGGTAAAACAGACCCATTCGCTGGGTATTTAGAAGATGGAATCATAGAGCTAAATGATTGATAAGAAAAGGGAGGTGAGGGAGAGCAGGAATGAAGGATGCCCTCCAGGTTTCCAGGTAAAACATGTGGGAGGATGAGGGTGACAAACTGAAATAGAATGTGGGAGGAGGAGCCAGTTTGGGGAAGAAACTGGTATTGGTATTTAGTTTGAGCACACTGAGTTTTAAATGCCAGGGTGACATCCAGGAATATAAGTCCTGTGGCCACCTGGGTACATGAACCTGGAGTTAAGGATTCAGAGAAGGGAGTTATCTGCTTATTATGACAAAGGGAGCTATGGTCACACACAAGCTTGTGTCAGGAAAGAGTGTCCAGTGAGAAGGGAAAAGTGGCCTGGGATAGAACCCCGAGGGGCCTCACATTTACAAGGGAGCAGAAGGAGAATCCTGATAGAGCATCCACCATTGCTCTCTCTTTTTACCATCTGTTACTTTGCATCCCAACTATCTGGTTCTTGGCCTGTGGGGTGTATTGATCATGCCTTTTTTTTTTTGGATCATGCCTTTTTATTTGCTGTATTTCTGGTGTTTTGACATCTAGGGCCTTGTTGACGCTGGAGAGACTGCTCCTTCCAGGGCTAGCCAGCTCTTAGAGATAACAAAGGGCTTGGGGCAGTAATCCAGTTCCCATGGCTGTCTGCCAGCCTCTGCCCCTCACAAGCAAACAGGTGCTGGAAATGGCATCACCAGGAATCTAGTGTCTAACTCACATAATACTTAGATCCATTGTTTAGGGTCAGTGGAGTTGGTTTCTGGGTATAGAGAGGAGGTGGTGTCTTCAAGGGCCGGGTAGAGCAGGAACTGGAACAAGGTAGGAGAAGACATGCCTGGAGGAGTCAGTAGGAATATGAAAGTTGATGTGATTTTGTATCATGGGGTGAAGGGCTAGAAACCAGGGTCATAACCCTGCAGGCAATCTAGAGTATCTGGTCTATTTATAGTGTAGTCCTTGAGGTCCTCCAAGAACTGAGACCACACAGTTAGTTTTCTTTCCATTCCAGCTCCCAGCAAGAAGCAAAAACACAGGGTGTAGCGGACCATGGCCCACCCTCACACACATGGAGGCTGCAGGGGTCGCCCAAGACTGCCACTTGGCAGGTGGAACCATTAAACAGATAGGAGCCAAAGTAGTTCCTGGGCAGTAGTGGGTTGGGTTAGGGGAACACCCAGTGTCCCTTATCGCCCACCCGCCAAGAATCCAAAAACGTGATTTCTTGCATCTCTTCAGAAATCTGATCTTATGTTTCTACAAATAGGCAAATCTTCAGAGGAAAACAAAACAAAACACAAAACCCGTCTAGAGGAACCTCCGGTTAATTGTCTGGCAGGGGTAGATGGACCATTTGTAAGAGGAGTATCTCTAGCTACCTTTCCACTTCCCCCAGCCATACACAAGGTGCTGACAACTGACCCCAGACCCATCCTTTCTGGCAGGAGGTCCTGATTGGTCCCAAGAATTTCACCTGATTCTTCTCCCAGTTAGATCATCATTCTTTGCAAGGGGATCCAAGGTGGGTTGTGGATGTGGTTTTCCTGAATACCAAAAAAATACTGAGAGAGAAATACGGGAGAGAGCAAATAAATGGATCTCAGAGTAAAAACTATTTATGTAAAAGAACTGCTTATATTTTTAAAATATGGAAGGGTAAGCCATAACATGTTTTGAAAGGTTATCTGTAGAAGGAGGGGGCAATAGAGTGGAGAGGAGAGGAGTGAAAGGTAATGTTTGTAGATTTGACTTAGCAACTATGTAAATATCTTACATAATTATAAAACAACGTTAAGATTTAAAAACAATCTCTTGGGCTTCCCTGGTGGCGCAGTGGTTGAGAGTCCGCCTGCCGATGTACGGGACACGGGTTCGTGCCCCGGTCCGGGAGGATCCCACATGCCGCGGAGCAGCTGGGCCCGTGAGCCATGGCCGCTGAGCCTGTGCATCCGGAGCCTGTGCTCCGCAACGGGAGAGGCCACAACAGTGAGAGGCCCGCATACTGCAAAAAAAAAAAAAAATCTCTTAAAAATTGAAAGAAAAATAAAACAAATGAACTTAACTGTAAACCAAATAGTGGGGAAGTCACACAGAGGGGATCTATTTCAAGTGAGTTTAAAACATAGTAATATGACTGCTTATCCCAGTGGGTTATACCCTTAGGACAAAAAGAACTGCTTCAAGAGTTTTAAACTGTTTATGGTGGTCATATTGTTGGTAGTAGTGTTGATATTGTTATTCTGAGACTGTTAGATGTGTATTATGGGGTGAAGAAAGCGAGTAATTATGTGATAGTCTAGCATCATTCCCAGTGTTACTGAGAACCAGGATTTTTAGCGTGGGAAAAAGAAAATACAGATTAAGATAGAAGTTAGATATAAACCCTGAATCTGAATTGGAAATATCATCATAAACTCACGATGAATTTATCTTAGAAAAAACTATTTTCTGGGGAATTCCCTAGTGGACCAGTGGTTAGGACTCCATGCTTTCACTGCTGAGGGTGCGGGTTTGATCCCTGTGGCAGAACTAGGATCCAGCAAGCCTCGGGGTGCAGCCGAAAAAAAAAAAGTATTTTCTAGTTCTTTCCATTTTAAAGGCCTAAAAACAATGACCAAGAAGTAAAAATGAGCACACTGATACCCAGATTGTGATCTTAAAATACTATTTCCAAGTAGAAAAAGAGTTAGCAAAGACTGCTAAGACCTACTGTATAGCACAGGGAACTCTACTCAATGTTCTGTGGTGACCTAAATGGGAAGGAAATCCAAAAAAGAGGGGATATATGTATATGTATAGCTGATTCACTTTGCTGTACAGTAGAAACTAACACAACATTGTAAAGCAACTATGCTCCAATAAAATTAAAAAATAAAAATAAAAAAGACAGCTAAGTTCTTGTCAGAAGGGCTTAGAAGTCAACTTAACAGGCCTCCCACTGGCCAAAGGTGGGGTAATTTGTGCATCACATCAATATGTTTGTCAACCCCAGTTCATGATAATACTAAAAACTGATTGGTCACCACAGGAAGATTTAAGTGCACAATTTATTATTTTGAGAACTGCTAAATAAAGGGAAAGACATTATTTATTATTGTTTTTCCTTTATGAACTATACCATTGGGTAGCCAAATAATATAGTAGAGGGTTTCTTTATAAAAGTAGTCCAGCTAATGAATGAAAAAGGCATGATAGGCTTTGAATGTCACCAATTGGAAATCCTAATGAATTAATGGATCTAGTTATTGATATTCAAAAGCTGCTAACATCACAAATGGAGACACCCAGACATCTTGTGCTTGTAATGGAAGATCACAATACCACCCATGAAGTTGTCTTGCCAAAAAAATTTAACTTGAACATGATCAGGCCTCTATATCCAATTACTAATTTACAGGGGAAAATAAAAATCAGAGGATAGAGAAACATGTTAAATGGCACCATAGGAATATCGTCAGCAAAATACAGATTGTGGACAAATAAGCCCTTTTTTTTTTTTGGCCGCACCATGCAGCATGCAGGATCTTAGTTCCCCAACCAGAGATTGAACCTGTGCCTCTTTCAGTGGAAGCATGGAATCCTAACCACTGGACTACCAAGGAATTCCGCAGCCATTTTCTTAAATAAATAAATTTCAAGGAGAAATGAGAGATAGAGGAAGAACTCCTAGAGTAAAAGAGAATTGAGTACATCAACAAATCACAAGGTAGAGGACTTTTTTGGATCATGATTCGAGCAAATTGTAAAGCATACACGTACACACAACATTTGAGATGATTGCAAACTGAACACTGATTGAATATTTGATAGAATTAAGGAATTATTGTCCATATTCCTAGCCATTTTGCTTTTTACTTGAAAAAACATAGCATTGTTTAAAAATTTTTTAAGTCCTCAAAATTTAGTAATGCATACTAAATAGTTATAAATAAAATATTTTGGATTTTCTTTAAAATAATATGGGAAAAGAGCAAGTAGCTGGAAGAACAGATGACATAAGCATGGCTATGAGTTAATTATTCTTAAAGACAATAATGAACTCTCGGGAGTTCATCATACTATTGTGTCTCCATTTATATAGTTTTAAAAATTTCCCATTAATAAAAAGCTAAAAGAAAAAAGAGGAATTGCAACATTCTAAAATTCCACAGAGAACTCAAGATGTAAACTAAGAAGATTCCATTCATTGTGGTCATTGGTGTCATTGGTGGCTTTTTCAGAACAGTTTCAATGGAATAGTGAGGACAGAAGACAGTTTGCCGCAGGTTAAAAAGCGAATGATTTAGAATATGCCTTGGAATTAGCAGGGAATTTTTCACTCCCTCTCTCTTTCTACATTTACCATTATGGAAAATTACAAACCAAGAATAAAGTAAAGTGAGGGTAGAATAATGAACCTCCATGTACCTATTACAACTTAAATAATCGTCAACATTTTGCCAATGTTGTTTCATCTGCAATTCTTCACCATTTTTTGATGAACCAATTTAAAGGAAATTCTAGATATAATTTAATTTCACTTGTAAATAATCCAGTATTCATTTCTACTTGGTAAGGACCTTTTTCTAATTAACATAAAACCATTAGCACACCTAACAAAATTAAAAATAATTTAAGGAAGGATTTCTTAACAACATATAAAAAAGCACACAAATCACAAAGAGCAAGTTTTTATGTTTCTTAACATTTAAGATTTTAAAATTCTGCTTAACAAAGATCATCACAAGGAAGGGAAAAAATAGACTGAGGGGCTTCCCTGGTGGCGCAGTGGTTGAGAGTCCGCCTGCCGATGCAGGGGACACGGGTTCGTGCCCCAGTCTGGAAAGATCCCACATGCCGCGGAGCGGCTGGGCCTGTGAGCCATGGCTGCTGAGCCTGTGCTTCCGGGGCCTGTGCTCCACAATGGGAGAGGCCACAGCAGTGAGAGGCCCGCGTACCGCAAAAAAAAAAAAAAAAAAAAAAAATAGACTGAGAAAAGATAAACACATGTAAAGACAAAGATTAAAGGGCCACAACAAGGGAACTTCCCTGGTGGTCCAATGGTTAGACTCTGTGCTCCCAATGCAGGGGACACAGGTTTGATCCCTGGTTGGGGAACCAGGATCCTGCATGCTGCATGGCACGGCCAAAAAAAAACAAAAACAAAACACACACACACACACACACACACCCCAAATCAATAAGAAAAAGGCAAACAATCCAATAGGAAAATGGTCAAAGAATAACAGATAACTTACAGAGGAGGAAATTTAAAGTACCATCAAACATATAAAAACATGTTCACCTCCCTGGTAATCAGAACAAGCAAATTAAGACCACAGTGAGATACCATTCTATATCTTTCATATAGACAAAATTGAATGTGATAAAACCGTATGTTGGCAAAGATGTAGACTAATGAGAATTCTTAGGTACCTCTAGTGAGAATGTAAATTGAACGGTTGTTGAAGAGAAATTTGGAAATGTCTACCAAAGCTGAAAATGAGTACATACCCCATGGTCTAACAATTCCCCTTCTAGGTGTAGAGCCCATAAAACCTTGGATATTTGCATAAGGAAACATGTATAAGAGTGTTTTTGTAACACTGTTTGCAATGGAGAAAAAAAAATGGGAACAACCTAAATGTCCAACAATAGGAGAATAGGAAAATAAATTGTGCTTTATTCATATAATGGAACACGAAATTGAAGTTAAAATATGAATCAACCTCAGAAAACATGTTGCATGAAGAACACAAATTGTAAGGAAAATATAAAGTATCACATCATTTATTTGAAGTTTATAAATTGCATTGTTTATGAATACATATACACATCAAATAATAGTATATAGATATGTGTGGAAATGATGGATACCAATTTCAGTTACCTCTGTGAAAAAAGAAATGAACACAAGGGGCTTCAAATGCATCTGTAATATTTTATTTTGTTTAAAGACCTAAGATTAAAACCTAAAAATCTGAAAGATTAAGAGTTAACCAGGCACATGAATATTTATTATATTTTTCTCTATACTCTTCTCTATGCTTGAAATTTTGCTGAAAAGAAAAAATAATGAATTAGGGAGTTGAGAAAGTGGAAACAGTAAGGATCTTGGCTCTGAAGTCAAAGAGAGAGGATAGTAGCTAGAAAAGGAAGAAGGGCCAAACTCCTAACGGAGCCGCAAGTTTTGAAATGCTGGCAGGTTAAAGGCCAAGCCATGCCTTTTCATTTTTTATTATCCCCCTCCAGCTTGACAAATAATACTTGGCAAATAAGTAAGCATTCTATGACTTTTGCTGAATGGATAAATGGAGTTAACAGCCAGAATTGCTTCCAAAGACACAGTTGGCATCAATAAGATATATAGTCGAACATTCCTTTTTAACAAGGTGGCTCAGAATTTCCTGAATAGATTACTCTGGGGACAATTGCTTCTCTCTCTAAAAAGCCATATCCTCTGACTAAATGGGGATTTCTGCCATGCTAGCTAGCACTGATTACAATTCAGCGTCCTTTCTTGATTAAAACCCTAACATAATTAGGTATCTGTGTTTTGTTGTTTTTGTTTTTAATAAATTTATAGAGTTGTACAACTATCACCACACTCCAGTTTTAGAATATTTTCATTACACCAAAAAATAACCTCATGCCCATTTGCAGTTAATCTCTCCTCCCACCCCTAGCCTCAGGCTACCACTGGTTTTCCATCTGTTTCTATAAATGTGTGTTTTCTGGACATTTCATTTAAATGGGGTTATATTATATATAGTGTTTGTATCCAGCTTAGCATAATGTTTTTGAGGTTTGTCATGTTGAAGCATGTATTAGAATTACATTCCTTTTTTACCAAATAGTATTTGATTGTATGGATATATATTATTTTGCTTATTCCGTCATCACGTGATGAACATTTAGGTGGTTTCCAGCTTTTGGCTAGTATGAAGAATGCTGCTATGATCATTTGCGTACATGTTTTTTTGTGTGTGGACGTGTGTTTTCATTTCTCTTTCTCTCTTTTTTTAAAACACTGTCTCTGTTTAATTTATTTTTTCCTTTTTTTTTTTTTTTTTTTTTTTGGCCATGCTGCACAGCTTGCGCGATCTTAGTTCCCTGACCAGGGATTGAACCCAGGGCCACGGCAGTGAAAGCGCCAAGTCCTAACCACTGGACCGCCAGGGAAATCCCTGTTTTCATTTCTTTTGGGTAGATTCATAGGAGTGGAGTGGCTGAGTTGTATAGCAAATTCATGTTTTTAAGAAACTGTTCAACTGTTTTCCAAAGTGACTGTAACCATTTTACATTCCTGACAGCAATGTATGAGGGTTCTAGTTTTTCCACTTCCTCACTAACACTTGTTACTGTCTGTCTTCATAATTATAGCCATTCTAGTGGGTGTGAAGTGGTGTCTCATTGTGGTTTTAATTTGCATTTCCCTAATAACTAATTGTGTTGAACATATTTTCATTTGCCTATTAGGAATTTAGTTGCCTTTTTTGAAATATTTATTCAAGTTTTCTGCCCATTTTGCAAATTGAGTGTCTTTTTATACTGAAATGTAAGAGCTCTTTATATATTCTGGATACAAGTCATTTATCAGGTAAATGTAAATATTTTCTCCCATTCCATAGCTTGTTTTTTTTTAATTTTCTTAATGATACCTTTTAATACTATTGGAAGTCAACCTAAATTACTAGAGGTATTTAAATTTTAAATGGAAGGAAAATTTTACAGTATTAGATAAAAATTCATTATATCTCTCTGGTCTGTTTTCATATAGTAGAAATACAGTATAAATATCTTCTTTTTACATTAGTAATACAATTTTTATTGACTTGACTTGGAATCAAAGAGATTTATTCAAATAAAACAACAAAACTCTAATGGGATAAATGAAGGTAGGCATGGATATAGAAAGAGATAAATCTTGCTTGAGAAGGGTCAGTATAGTGAAGGTGACACATTTTCAAAGTAAATATATAGATTCAATTCAACAAGCATTTTTAATACCTCTTATATATTAATCATTATATTTGATGCTGAAACAAAATATAAATGAGACAACATCATCTGTCTTAAGAAATTTACAAGGATTGAGACATTGGAGTCACTGTGGGAAAGAAGTAGCTTGGATTTCTACCTCATGTCATGTGCTGTAATAAGCCCTGGGGTGAATCTTCAATTTAATCACTCTGTTTTGGTTATATATTATTATATAACAAATCACCCAAAACTTATTCGTGTAAAACAACAACAATAATTTTGTTTTCAGCTTTTCACCATTGAGTATGACATCTGCTTTGTATTTTTCATATATGGCTTTTATTATGTTGAGGTAATTTCCTTCTAGTCATAGCTCATTGAGTGTTTTTATCATTGAGTATTCATTGTGTTGAATTTTCTCAAATGCTTTTTCTGCATCAATTAAGATGATCATATGGGTTTTTCCCTTCACTCTATTAATGTGGTATATTACATTGGTCCATTTCACATGTTGAACCATCCTTGTATTCCAAGAATAAATACCACTTGGTTGTGAAGTATAATCCTTTTAATATGCTGCTGGATTCAGTTTGGTAGTACTTTGTTGAGGATTAATGCTTGTAAGGTCTGTAGTTCTTTTCTCGTAGGGTCTTTGGTCTGTATTTTTTTTCTTGCAGGGTCTTTCTCTGACTTTGGTGTCAGGATAATTCTGGCCTGATAAGTTTGGAAGTGTTCCCCCCAGTTCAATTTTTTTGGAAAAGTGTGCGAAGGATTGGTGTTACAAGATGATCCATTTTGTCTTTTAAAGAAGTAGAGACAATCATGTTATATTGCTTTGAATGTATATAACTGAAAGAAAGAAAAAAAAAAGAAATCCTTTAGGCAATCAAGTGTGCCCTGTCTTTTGTAGCCTTTCCTGTTCCACTGTAAATGGGCCAGACCCAAGTTAGGACAACACCTTCACTCCCAGGACATCATGGCTGAGAGGATTCTCTTCTTCATGCCTCTCCAGAAATCAGCTCCAGTGTCATTCCTTTATCTTGTTTTAAACAGGAGGTTAACTCCTACACCATTCATTCACCTTGGCTCAGACTGGACTCTGAGAAATTTTGGTCATTTCCAAAGTTCAAATCTAACTCAAAAGATGAAAAATAACACCTGAAACTAACACAACATTGTAAATCAGCTATACTCCAATAAAAATTCTTTAAAAAGGTAAAAAATAACCTCTTTGAGAATAATTTAAGAGAAAATTCAGAATAAGACTTCCATAAATGATCAAAACTGTGGCTTATTTCTAAATGTCTCTGGGTTATGTGAGATGTCCCTATAGAGTTATAATAAACTCCCATACACTTGGTTAAGCTAACTGGAGTTGGGTTTTGGTTAGTTGCAACTAGAGTCTTAACCAAACACAGTCAATTTGAGAATATTTCCATCATCCCAGAAAGAAATCGCACACCTTTTTTTTTTTTAATATGGTGGATTTTTTTGTTTTAATTAATTAATTAATCTTTGGCTGCACTGGGGCCTCGTTGCTGCGCACGTTGTGCGGGCTTCTCATTGCAGGGGCTTCTCTTGTTGCGGAGTACGGGCTCTAGGTGTGTGGGCTTCAGTAATTGTGGCACATGGGCTCAGTAGTTGTGGCTCACAAGCTTTAGAGCACAGGCTCAGTAGTTGTGGTGCACAGGCTTAGTTGCTCCGCGGCATGTGGGATCTCCGTGGACCAGGGCTCGAACCCGTGTCCCCTGCATTGGCAGGTGGGTTCTTAACCACTGTGCCACCAGGGAAGTCCCAATCCCACATCTTTTATCCATAACTCCTAATTCTTCCATTCTCCTCCATCCCTAAGCAACTGCAAATCTACTTTCTGTCTTTACAGATTTGGCTATTTTGTAAATTTGGAACCATATAATGTATGGTGTTTTTTGTCCAACTTCTTTCACCTAGAATAATGTTTTCAAGGCTCATCCATGTATTATAACGTGTCAGTACTTCATTCCTTTTTATTGATGAACAATATTCCATCATATGGATATATCACATTTTATTTATCCATTCCTCAGTTGACGGACAGGATTGTTTCGATTTTGGGAGCTATGAAGAATAATGCTGTTATGAACTTTCGTGTATAAGATTTTATGATGATGCATATTTTTAATTCTTTTGGATATATACCTAAGAATAGAATTGCTGAGTGTTAAATTGTTCTTGCCAGTCCTGCCTGCCTGTGTTACTCCATAATCCTGGCTTTGGTAACAGATCTTTTCCTGCCCAACTTCTGACCTTGGCCCATAGCCTGTGGCCTCTTTTAGAGTTTCCTTTCTCTTATAAAAGACACAGTTACTCTAGTTCCCCATCTCCATCTTACCTACCTCACAGCTTTCAACAACTCAGCCCCTACTTGCATGCTCAGCCCCGCCCCACTTCCCATACGCCATACTTTGAAGTAGGACAGTCCTCAGTTTGAATCCTGACCCAACCACTATATAACTGTGAGGTAATCCTCCCACTTCTTGGTGGCTTACCATCTGCTGGGCATGAGGCAATGTTCTTTACATATATGGTCTCATTTAAACCCAACACTTAGGTGTTTTAACAGACTGAGAGAGTTTAAATGACATGCCCAAGGTCAAGTAGCCATGACCTCCATTCAAACCTGTCCTCCTTTTTAGAGCTGGGATATTGTCTTGTACTCTTCCTATCAAAACTTGCTGGTCCTATGGCTAACAAGTATAGATGAAAAATGTTTAACAGCACTAGTAATAAAAAATGCAATTTAAAATACAAAAGAGCTATCATTTGTCCCCTAACCAATTAGCAAAGATTTTAAAAGTCTTTGGTGAGGATTAAGGAAAGCAGACACTGGTGGACATGTATATTGATATAGTCTTCTTTGGAGGTCAGTATTAAAAGCCTTAACAATGTACTTATCTTTTAGTTCTGGAATTCCAAGTCAAAAAACTTAGTTCTAAGGAAATATATGTGCACAAAGAATTAGCAATATCAATACTCAATGTATCTTTGAGTTTACAAAATATGTAGATCCCATGTTTTATTTTTTAAAGGGAAAGAATATGCACAGTATACGTAAATGTATGCAAAATACACAGGAAAGCGACTAGGAGAAAATATACCAAAATATTGACTATGGGTGACTCTGAGTGGTGGGATTAAGAATGATTCTTTATTTTCTCCCTTTGCTTCTCTAAATTTAAATTTTTTTCTTTAACAGATATATGCAGTTTGGGGAAAAAAATATAATGCTGTGGAGATAAACTTATCTTCTTTGTAGCTGAAACAAGAATTCCTTTGTAGGAAGAGGTCTAACTGTTGGAAAATCAGAGAAATAGTCACTGATTGATCTTCCTGAAACACTTGCTTAAGTGGACATGTTGGAGCTTGTCAAGAAATCCAAGAAGCCAAGCATGTCCAGCCATTGAAATGGGACCGTGGCGGGGAGAGTTCTGTGTATAGCTATTGTTGCTACTACATCTGTGGGTCTGCAGCTAAGTATCCCGTGATAGGTCTGGGGCCATTGTTGGTCAGCAGGGCAGCATTTGGGAAGATGAGTTGTTCATGGAACAAAGAAGAGTGAGGACAAACAGGCACCTTCAAGGACCCCTGCATATGTCCTTCACTGTCCCTAATCCCTGTGTCTTATCACTGATAAGTGGCTGCTGATTCATCTCCATCTTCCAAATATTGTGGAGTTTCTTCTTTGGGACAGTTCTAACTTGGAACCATACAAGGAAGAGGATTCTAAGAATCACAGTTCCTAGTTTAACCAACTTGACAATAGCACAGTCTAACATAGGTTCATAGTCTGAATATATAAAGGACTCCAAAAAAATCAATAAGAAAACTGCAATACAACACAGTTTAAAAATGAATGAAACACTGAAATAGGCACTCTCATAAGATATCCAAATGGCCAATCAGCATTAGGGGAAATACGAACTAAAACCACAATGGTGTACCACCATACACCCATCATAATACCAAATATTGGTGAAAATATGGAGCAACTGGAACTCTTATATATTGCTAGTAAGAGTTTACATTGATTCAACTACTTTGGAAAACTGTTTTGCAAGATCTACTAAAGCTAAATACATGTATATCTTATAACCCAGTAATTTTGCTCCAAGTGAAATAAGCACAAATGTTCACCAAGCAGTATATTCGTATTCAAGAATCGTCATAGGATTCTCATTCATAGTAGCTTCAAACTGGTAACAGCCCACATATTCATCAAAAGATGAATGGGCAAATAAATTGTAGTATATACACAAAATGGAATACTACACAGTAACAAAAAAGAATGAACTACTGTACATGCAACAACATAGCTGCATCTCACCAATAGATTGAGCAGAAGAAGCCAGATCTGGCGTACAAAACAGGAAGACTATAGTGATGAGAGTCAGAGGAGTGGCAACATCTGTGTTGACTAGAAAGTATAGAAGAGTCTTCTGGAGTGCTATAAATGTTCTACATTGATCTGGGTGGGAGTCACATGAGTGTATAGATAGGCACAAATTCACTGAAGTGTACACACTGAAGATAAGTGTACTTGTACACTATTGTAGGTAGCATTTTATACCCCAATTTTTAAAAATTTAAAGAAATCTATATCGATAAAACATTCTAGGCAGCAAATACTATTAGAACTGCCATTCTAGACTAAGTTGAGCTGTGGCAATGGGAAGAAGACAGAACTGATGGAGTCTGTCATGATTTTGTATTAGGAAGGTGTGTGGGGTTGGAGCAGGTAGAGTGAGTGAACTTTCAGGTGCTGGCGAGTGCTGCGATTCTTGTTTTTTTAGAAAGTGTTGTGTTAAATGTGTGTCCAACGTATGTCACCATGTCCACAGTTAGGGTTTGGATGGTCTGAAGTGTCTACTTGAGTAATGCCATTGCAGAACCCAGCATAAGGGTGAGCTTACCTGAGAAGACCGCAGCCAACTGTTCCACTGGAACAGGCTACCTGCTTTTGGCACCTTAGGAGCAGGCACCAGGCAGCTCTGGACTTTAGCAGATGCACCTCCATCTACATGTCTGCTGGTTACAATTTCTTGGTTGTCCTGAAGGCCACAGCTGAAGAAGGATGGCTATAAAATTCCTGAGCAGGATTTGCTGCCCAGCACCCTAACATACATAGATCTCTGAGGATGGCAGCACTAACGATATTTGCTGACTGATGTGTGGAGGGTGTGGAAGCAAACGTCTTAAAAAAGAGGTCCCACTTAGGCTGTCAAACTGAAACCTCCAAGTTTATCCCTTCTGCTCTGAGCAACAATATCCACTCTCCAGGCCAGACAGTACGGGGCTCCCTAATGTTGTCTTTCCACATCTGTGAGGCTGCCTTGATAGTATGTCCTCTTGGGGCAAGTTGACTTCAGCTAAACCCGAGAAGAAACACGAGTGAGGTGCCCAGGCTGGGATCCTTTTATTCAGGATAAACATCAGTGTTGAAAGTATCAATTTCTCTTAAGGAAGCTTGTTTGGGCTTTCGTGGGCAAAGATCCAGGTGGAAGTGAATTGATTTTGTTTGTTTGTTTTAGTTCCTAAAACACTGTAATGAATCTTAGATATCGTTCCTCTTGTTTATTTTTATTTTTTGCCTGCACCACACGGCATGGGAGATTTTAGTTCCCAGACCAGGGATTGAACCCTTGCCCCTGCAGTGGGAGCGCAGAGTCCTAACCACTGGACTGCCAGAGAAGTCCCGATATCTCTCCTCTTGGAAGTTGGTTCTAGGTGGTCAGGACTGTAAAATTTTGGCAAAACCACAATCAGTTGCAGAAACCTCGGGCATATTCTATTTATGACTTGATATCCTGAATTTTTCACTTAACATTATATTATAAACATTTCCAACATTCTTCAAAAAATTCCTTTTGAATGGCTGCATAATCATCCATCATGAATGTCCTAGAATTTGTTTAACTCATTCCTCTGTTATTGGATATTTCCATTGTTTCCAACTTTTTGCTATTGTTTTTTTAAATTTATTTTTTATTGAAGTATAGTTGAATTACAATGTTGTGTTAATTACTGCTGTTACAGCAAAGTGACTCAGTTATACATATATATACACTTTTTTCGTATTCTTTTCCATTATGGTTTATCACAGGATATTGAATATAGTTCCCTGTGCTATACAGTAGGACCTTGTTTTTACTTTTTGCTATTATAAATTTGTAATAAAAACCTGTTTTGGTAAAGGCAGATCAGTTTGTTTTGGTAAAGGCAGATCAGTTTGTTTTGGAGATTGATTCCCAAGACGGAAATGATCACATAAAGGGTGTGAACATTTTAAATGTCTTAATATTGATTGCTTATCAAAATATGAAGTGCAATTTACCCTCTGGGATAGAACTTAAATTGTATCCTGGGCATTGGTGTCCTTATTTGTGCTCCTATTGGGGTAGAAGCCTTGGGCTGGCATGGCTGGGCCACTGACCTCTTCATTGTTCTTACTAGCTCCTGCCCACAGGTCTGACTCTGTTCTGCACACCTCTAACTACTGTCTTGAGTTTGGTTCCAACTCAGTGAACCTCCCATAACCATGGTGCTGCTAGCCCCTACTCTGAGCATCAGTCCCATTGCCAAGACTCCTGCATCTACACCCCAACACAACATAAGACCCTTGTGTCTGATGGACCTACAGTTCCAGTTAGCTCACCCTCCTGGATATAGTGGTTTGTACAGATGACTAGTCATGCACAAGCCAGGTTCTCCCTCAGGTAAGCCCCTCCCTGCTAAGCCCTGCTTATTTCCAGCTGATTTTTAAGAGCAAAGATTATGGTATCAGATAGAGCTCAGTTCAAATACCTACTTTTATGAGTTTTACATATGTGTCCTTGAATCTCAGTTTCCTCACTGTAAACAGGGGTAATAATATGTAGTGATCTTTATTAGTTTGTATTTTTTTGCTTAATATGTACATATGTACCCATACAACAGTATTATAATTTTTTCTTCCAACTATCATACATACTTTAACAAAGTTAAGGGGAGAAAATAGTCTACCATATTTATCCAGACTTACATTTCTATCATTCTTTCTCCATTCCTGAAATTTCAAATTTCCATCTAGTATTATCTTCCTTACACCTGAAGAACTTCCTCTAGCATTTCTTTTAGAGAAAATCTGATGGCAACAGATTTTATTTTTCTTTCACCAATGAATTTCACTTTTATTCCTGAAGGGTATTTCCACTGGATATAGAAATTTAGGTTGATAGTTCTTTTCTTTCAGCACAGTAAAGTCTTTGTTTCAGTGACTTCTGACCTCCATGGTTTCTTTTTTTTTTTAATTTATTTTATTTATTTATTTTTGGCTGCGTTGGGTCTTCATTGCTGCACGCAGGCTTTCTCTAGTTGCAGCCAGTGGGGGCTACTCTTTGTTGCAGTGTGCAGGCTTCTCATTGCGGTGGCTTCTCTTGTTGTGGAGCACAGGCTCTGGGCGCGCGGGCTTCAGTAGTTGTGGCACGTGGGCTCAGTAGTTGTGGCTTGCGGGCTCTAGAGCACAGGCTTAGTAGTTGTGGCGCACGGGCTTAGTTGCTCCGCGGCATGTGGGATCTTCCCGGACCAGGGATTGAACCCGTGTCCCCTGCATTGGTAGGCACTGCGCCACCAGGGAAGTCCCCCTCCATGGTTTCTGATAAGAAATCTGAAGTTATTCCAATCATTATTCTCCTGTATGTAATGCATTGTTTTTCTCTATAGCTTTTAAGATTTTTGTGTTTCGTTTTCAGTAGTTTGATTATAATGTGTCTGGGCGTGGGTTTCTTTGAGTTTACCCTTTGAGGTTGATAGAGTTTCTTGATCTGTACATTTATGCTTTTCACCAAGTTTGGGAAATTTTCAGCCATTTTTTCCTCAAATTTACTTTGCGACACAAATATCCTTCTGAGATTCCATTGAGGCAAATGTTAGATGTTTTTGTATTTTCCCATAGGTTCCCTGTGGCTCTATTTCTTTCCATACACTCCCCCCCCCCCCGCAATGTTTTGTTTCTCTGTGGTTCAGATTGCACAGCTACTATTGATCAGTTTTCAAGTTCATTGACTCTTTCCTCTGTCATCTCCATTTTGTGACTGAATCCATCTAATGAATTTTTAAAATTTTGGTTATTGTATTTTTCAGTTCTAAAATTTCCATTGGGTTCATTTTTATTCTATTTCTCTACTGAGACTTTCCTTTTTTTTTTTTCCAATGATGTTCATCCTACTTCTTGGAGTATGGTTAAAATAGTTGCTTAAAACCATTTGTCTGATACCTATAACATCTGTGTCCTGTCAGAGTTGGCTTCCATTGGTTGTCTTTACCCAGATGAACTGTTGAGATTTTTCTGATTTTTCTATGTTGAATAATCTTGGATTGTATCCTAGACATTTTCTATATTATGAGACTCTGTGACTTATTTAAAACCTATGGAGAATTTTATTTTATTTTATTTTTATTTTTTTGGCTGCGCCACATGGCATGTGGGATCTTAGTTCCCTGAGCAGGGATGGAACGGGCAAACCCCTGCAGTGGAAGCACGGAGTCTTAACCACTGGACTGCCAGGGAAGTCCCTGGAGAATTTTATTTTTTATTTATATTTTTATTATTTTATTATTATTTATTTTAGCAGACAATCAACCTGGTTATTTCAGCCTACAAGTTTGAACCTACCTTCTGTGGTGCAATGTACGTTTATATTTCAGAGTTTTTGCAGTACTGTTTGGAACAATCCCTCAAATGCACCACCCAGGGACCACTTTTATTCCTAAGCAGTGGTCTGCCTCGTGGTTCACTTCTGAAAGCATTGCTATTCTATTTTTTTTTAATTGAAGTATAGTTGATTTACAATGTTGTGTTAGTTTATGGTGTACAGCAAAGTGATTCCGTTATTCTTTTTTATTATGGTTTATTACATGATACTGAATATAGTTCCCTGTGCTATGCAGTAGGACCTTGTTGTTTATGTATTTTATACATAGTAGTTTGTATCTGCTAATCCCAGACTCTTAATTTATCCCTCCCCTACCATGTTTCCCCTATGGTAAACATAAGTTTACCATAAGTGTGGGATCTTTAGTTGCAGCATGCGAACTCTTAGTGCGGCATGTGGGATCTAGTTTCCTGACCAGGGATTGAACCCAGGCCCCCTGCATTGGGAGCACGTAGGCTTAGGCACTGGACCACCAGGGAAGCCCCCTTAAGTTATTGATTTTAAATCTTTTTTAGTAAAAATCATTTAATTTTTAAATTTCCTCCTAATCACTGCTTTAGTTGAATCCCACAAATTTTGATATAATGTATCATCATTAAGTTTGAGATTTTCTAAGTTTTCCTTGTAATTTTTTCTTTGATCCATGGTTAATTAAGCATGTTATTTAATTTCCAAATACTTGGAGATCTTCTTTTTGTTTAATTCTATTTTATTTAAATTGTAGTCAGAGAACATAGTCTATATCATTTCTACTTTTTGAATTTATTGTGCCTTATTCTATGGCTTATTCATGATGAATGTTCCACGTGCACATGGAAAGAATATATTCTGCAGTTGTTCAATGCGGTGTTCTATAAATGTCAAAAGATTGAGTTGGTTGATACTATTGTTCAAATCTTTTTACTCTTACTGATTTTCTATGTATTTGTTCTGTTTTTGAGACAGGAGTGTTGAAATCTCCAAATATGATTATTATTTTTTTTTTTTTCTTTTGGTTCTTTTTTTTTTTTTATTTTTTATTTTGGTTCTTTTGGTCTTATTTTTCTTTTGGTTCTTTTGGTTTTATTTTTCTTTTGGTTTTTTTGTGTGTATTTGTTGAAGCTGTTATTAATTACACACACATTATGATTATATGTCTTCTTGACGAAGTGATCCTTTTATCATTAGAAAATTTACCTTTTTATCTCTGGTAAGCTCCCTGTCCTGAAATCTGTTGTTTGATATTAACATAGCCATCCCAGCTTTCATAAGAATATGTGTTAGCATAAGACTATTAGTATTTGCATAAATTTTAATAAGATTAGGCTTTGCATGGTGTATATTTTTCTATCCTTTCTATCTATACTTTTAATCTCTCTGGGTCATTTATTTAATGTGAATCTCTTAGCATATATTTGGTTCTTGCTTTTAAAAAAAAATCTAGTTTGACAACCTCTATCGTTTAATTAGATTATTTAATCAATTTACATTTAATGTAAGTTTAGGTATGGCTAGTTCTAAGTCCACCATCTGGCTAATTTTTTTCTGTTTCTTTTTTCTGTTCTTTGTTTTTCTCCTCCTTCTTCCCTGCCTTCTTTTGGATTATTTGAGTGTTTTCCAGTATTCAACTTTATTATTTGCTTATTAGCTATATACATATTCTTTGTCTTATATTGTTAATGGTTCCTCTAGGATTTACAGTGTTAATCTTTGACTCATCATAATCTACTTTCAAATAATACAAATTCACATATAATTTAAGAAAATTATAATAGTATATTTCCATTCCCCTCTATCTTTTCTGCTGTTGTTTACATACATTTAACGTCTACATGCATCATAAACCCTGCAATACATTGTTATTTTGTTTCTTCAAACTATCTTTTAAAGAAATTAAGAAATGAAGGAAACAGTCTTTTAATTTTACTTCCGTATTTACCATTTCTAGTACTTTTCAGTTTTTATTCCTTCATTTACTCATTTATGCTTCCACTTGGCAACATTTTCTTTCAGCCTGGACTCTAAAATTTCTTAAAGAGCATGTCTCCTGGCAATGAATTTTCTGAGCTTTGTTTGCCTTTATTTCACCTTCATTTTTAAACAGTATTTTTGCTTAATGTAGATTCTGGTTTGACAGAGTGTATTTTCCTTACAATACTTTAAATGATTTTTCTGCCTTACCTTATTTCTGATGAAAAGCCAGAAGTTATACTTATCATTATTCCCCTATGTAATACATATATTTTCCCTCAGGCTACTTTTAAGACTTTTTTCATTGGTTTTCAGAAATTTGATTATGATGTTCTTCAGTGTGTTTTCCTTTTTTATACTCCTTGGAGTTCTTTGAGATTCTTGGGTCTGTGAGTTTATATTTTGGAAAATTTGAAAAAATTTTGATCATTATTCAAGTGTCATATTGCAACCATTATTCAAATATTTTTGCCTCAATTTCTTACCTCTCCTTCTAGTGCTTGAATCTCACATGTAATAGATGGCCTGATATTTTCCAATAGATCAGTGAGAATTCGTTAACAATTTTCTAGGCTTTTTCCCTCTGTATGCTTCAGTTTATATACTTTCTATTACCATCTCTTCAAGTTCATTGCTCCTTCTTCTCTGTGTCACTGCTGTTAAACCTATCCAATGAAATTTTCAATTCATATATTTTATTTTTGGATTCCAGGATTTGTATTTGATTCTTTTTTGCACTTTGGAGATTTCCTAATCGTTCCTTTGTTGTGTTAATCTGTTTCTTAAAATAGTTGACATGTTATAATAGTTTAATAAATATAATACAACAGTTTATAATACTGTTTTAAGTCTTTGTTGATAATAACATAATTTCCATCATTTGGGGGTGTATTTCTATTGACTAATTTTTCTTCGGGTTACAGATCATACTTTCCTGCTCCTTCACATATCTAGTAACCTTTTATTATATGCTGGACATTATGAATGCATTGTTGAGTGCCTAGGGTTTTTTTTAAACTTCCGTAATAGAGTTTGGGATTTTCTTTGGTCATGGAGCTAATTTGCTTGGGAATTAGCTTAACCCTTTTGAGACTTGTTTTTAAGCTTTGTTAGGTAGCGTGGGTCTAGAGAAACCTTTACTCGAGGGCTAGATTAGTCCTTTTCCTAAGATGGGATCTTTCTGAAGCCTCTATTGAAGCATCATTTTTTGTAAAGTGTTTTAACTCTGGCTGGTTTAAATTTGAATATATCCTAGCCTTGTATCAGTTCAGTAATTATTTAGCTTACAGGTATCTGAAAGCTGTTCTTTCCCTGATAATTGTTCTTTGACTGTCCTCTTGGAGTCTTGTCCTGTGCATGTACAGTTTGGTATTTGGCCAAAGACTCAAGAGGGTCCTATGTGGGTTTCTGGAGCAGCTTTTGGCATCACTCCTTTACCTTTGGTACTTTTCCCCACACATTCCAGATAACTAAGTGTTCCTGAACTCTGATTTCTGTCTTGTTAAGTCAGGGAGACTGCTGTGCTCTATTTAGACTACTCTTCCTTACACCACAGTCCAGAATTTAATGACAGATAAAAAGGGAGGCCATATGGGGCTCACCTTATTTTTTTTCCCTTCTCTCAAGGAATATCACAGTCCTGTATTGCCTGTTATGCAATATCTGAAAACAGTTATGTCATGTGTTTTGTTCAGTTTTTTAGTTGTTTAGAGTGGGGGGACTGGTTGAATATCAGTTTCTGTCATAAATCCTTGAAATATAATATAAATATAATAAATAAAAACATTAATCTTTGCCTCTCAGCTGATTTTATATTTTAATTTTGAGGGATAATGGAAATGTTTTGTCATGATTTGTGTACCGAAAATTGGTAAATTTTATTGTATGTAAATTATACCTCAATAAAACTCATAAAAAGACAAAATAGGGCTTCCCTCGTGGCACAGTGGTTGAGAGTCCGCCTGCCGATGCGGAGGACACGGGCACGTGCCCCAGTCTGGGAAGATCCCACATGCCTTGGAGCGGCTGGGCCTGTGAGCCATGGCCGCTGAGCCTGAGCATCCGGAGCCTGTGCTCCGCAACAGGAGAGACCACAACAGTGAGAGGCCCGCGTACAGCAAAAAAAAAAAAAAAGACAAAATAGAGACTTTTGAGCCAAAGTTATATTATTAAATATTTCAGGCACGCAAAGATAAGTATAGAGAATAATATACGGAATGCCCTTATGGTTATCATTCAGATTACAAAATAAGACAATACAAATATAACCAGAAGCTCCCTGTGTATCCTTTTCTCCCCTGCAGAGTTAACCACTATCTTGAACATTGTGTTTATTATCCTAATGCTTGATTTTATCATTTTGCTTCATATACATATATGTATATATATAAACACACAAAGATACAAAGGTAAATATATATTTAACTTTGTATCTTAGCAAATATGTTGTTTTCACTGCTTTTCAACTTGACTAAATTTCATCCATGTAGCTGTTTTTAAATGATGTGATAATAAATAGGCAAACCCACAAACATAATTATATTTATATAACATGTAGTCTTGGGCCTGTACAGAAATGCACAAAGTTTAGCAGACTCTGCATTTTGAACTAACCTTCCCTCAGGAGAGAAAGTCAAGAAAATCACTGTCATTTATTCCTCTGCCCAGGGGAAAAAAAATTAGTGAACACTCACTCTTGGCAAGTGGCATGAAAGGCAATTTGTAAGGCTGGCCTTGTTCCAACAGCTGTAGTAAAGACTCATATGTCGAGGGGTGATGAGGGTTTGGCTGTTCCCATTGCCCTGAGTCAGCAGGCCTACTGGTGCCTGGTGTTAGCAGTTTCCAGTTAGAGAGTGGCTGCTGGATACCCTCCTGCTTTCTCCTGGATGGAAATGAGTGTCTCAAGAAAATTGATTCTAGTGCTCAGATTCAGGCTGGACCATTAACTCTGTGAATATTATTAATTCCTTAATAAGGGTCAGAAATATCTGTAATTCCTTCCCTATGCGACTCCTTTTTATGAGGTTCAGCCCACATGCTGTAACCATCCTCCAAGGCACAGGCTCAAGTGGCATCTCTTTCCTCATACCAGGCCTGATTCCCCCAATTCAAAATGATGGCTGCTTCTTTCAGCATTTATCCGTGCCTCTTTTATTGTTTTCTACATGTGCTATGTTTATTTCAGTACCTGTCTTGTTTCCTCTATGGAAGTCAGAGACATGCATATGCCAATTTCTCCTTATATCCATCCATTTGCCTCTCCTCTTACTCTCACTCTCAGTGCCTAGTGAAATATTTAACACAACTGTTTATTGAATAAATGACTGTAAGAGAAATTAATTTTTTGTTTCATTTTATCACACTATTAAAACAACAGAAATACACTGCTCGTGGAACGACTCTGTATACAACATAACATTTGTATTCTCTAGTTTAATCTGTAATTCCACAATTTTGGTTCATGTAAGTTCCCAAGAACAAGCCAATCCCTGTAATCACTAGCAAGACCACAGCTCATAAACATAGCTGGAGTCTCCAGAATGAGTTTTATTTTCTCATAACCTTTGCTTATTAAGTAGAGTTTCATTTTCTTTTTCATTGTTCTTTTGAGCTATAACAAGCCCCTCCTCTGTCCATTTCTTGATTTCCCAACAGGTCAGTTTTGATCACTAGCAGAGTGATTAAATTTCCTGAAATGCCACACAGCTGAGCCAGAAGTTCTAAACAGAAACAAAAGGGGCATCAAACAGAAGAGCCTGCTTTCAAAGTTCCCAGATGACATGAAATTCAGAAGCATTAACTAACTTATTTAAAGGTGAAGGAAAAATTTAATCAGAAAAAGTAATGAAAAGCATGTCTACATTAGCACACAACCACACAAACACACAGTTTTTGTTTTTTTTTTTTTTAGCGGTACGCAGCCTCTCACTGTTGTGGCCTCTCCCATTGTGGAGCACAGGCTCCGGACGCGCAGGCTCAGCGGCCATGGCTTACAGGCCCAGCCGCTCCGCGACATATGGGATCTTCCCGGACCGGGGCACGAACCCGTGTCCCCTGCATCGGCAGGCGGACTCTCAACCACTGTGCCACCAGGGAAGCCCACACACACACTTTTTTGCACATTTATTTTTCTTTTTACTTCAAGCTGGGCATAATAAATTTCTGTATCATTCAGTGAAATCAGTTCCTTCAGTTGGAATGTATGGAATTCCCGTTAATAAGTAAATAAGGGGAGAACAGAATTAATTTGTTTATAATTTATTTTATAAAAGATATTTTTGTCAAAATCATTTAAAAACCACATGAAACTAAAAAACTTATAACTAAAAACACAGGATTCTCTCCCTTTCTTCCTCTCTCAGTTCTTTTCCCCAGCGACAACTACCAACACCCCTTCTGCCTTTTATTCAAGTATTCCTTCTAGTATCTACCTCTATTCTAAATATTATGCTTATATTTTTATTTCTTACTTTCTCAGTTTTAGACATTATCCATTTCTTGGTATGGAAGTTGAGATCTTAGCACCCTTTTCTTATACACACACCCTTTTCCTCCTCCCCATCCTCTCAGTATAGGTATATCACAATTTTCAGTGTATTAATATGCAGTGTTTTTCTTATTTTGACTGTGTCAGTATTGTTCACTTCTGAGCCAAGTGCTATAATATATTATGAATGAGTTTATTCATTGTCCTGATTGTTTCCAGTCTATCTGAGGTACAATTGACAAATAAATATTGTATATATTTAAGGTGTACAACATGATGATTCAATATACGTATTCATTTTGAAATGATTACCACAATCAAGCTAGTTAACATATGCATCATCTCATACAGTTACCTTTATTTATTTATTTATTTATTTAATTTGGGTGAGAGCACTTGAGATCTACTCTCTTAGCAAATTTCAAGTACATAGTACTTTTTTCTTTTTTTTTTTTTTTTGTGGCATGTGGACCTCTCACTGCTGTGGCCCCTCCCGCCGCGTAGCACAGGCTCCAGACGCACAGGCCCCGCGGCCATGGCCCACAGGCCCAGCCGCTCTGCGGCATGTGGGATCCTCCTGGACCGGGGCACGAACCCGTGTCCCCTGCATCGGCAGGCGGACTCTCAACCACTGCGCCACCAGGGAAGCCCCTATAGTACATTTTTAACTATAGTTACCATGCTGTTCATTAGGTCTTCAGAACTTATTTATCTTGTGTTTGAAAGTTTGTACCCTTTGACCAACATCCCCCCTTTCTCCCCATCGCCCACCCACGGATAATCACAATTTTATTCTCTATTACTGTTACTCTAAGTTGAACACTTGAAGATTTCATGTGTAAGTGATGCCATGCAGTATTTGTCTATGTCTAGTTTATTTCTCTTAGCATAGTGTCCTCTGGGCTTATCAATGTTGTCACAAATGGCAGGATTTCCTTCTTTTTTATGGCTGGATAATATTCCATTACATATGCCACATTTTCTTTACCCATTCATCTGTTGATGGACACTTAGATTGTTTCCATATCTTGGCTGCTATGAATAATGCTGCAGTTAACATGGGTGTGAAGGTATCTCTTTGAAGTGCTGATTTTATGTCCTTTGGATAAATACCCGGGAGTAGGATTGCTGGATCATATGGGCAGTTCTATTTTTAATTTTTTAAAATAAATTTATTTATTTATTTTTGGCTGCATTGGGTCTTCATTGCTGCACATGGGCTTTCTCTAGCTGTGGCGAGTGGGGGCTACTCTTCGTTGCGGTACACGGGCTTCTCATTGCGGTGGCTTCTCTTTGTTGCAAAGCACGGGCTCTAGGCGTGCAGGCTTCAGTAGTTGTGGCTCATGGGCTGTAGAGCATAGACTCAGGAGTTGTGGCGCACAGGCTTAGTTGCTCCATGGCATGTGGGATCTTCCCGGACCAGGGCTCGAACCCATGTCCCCTGCATTGGCAGCCGGATTCTTACCCACTGTGCCACTAGGGAAGTCCTATTTTTAATTATTTTGAGGAACCTCTACACTGTTTTCCATAGTGGCTGCACCAATTTACATTACTACCAACGGTGCATAAGGGTTCCCTGTTCTCCACATCCTCACCAACACTTTGTTATTTCTTGATTTTTTGATAACAGCCATCCTAACAGATGTGATATGATACCTTATTGTGGTTTTGATTTGCATTTTCCGGATGTCTAGAGATGTTGAGCACCCTTTCATGTACCCATTTGCCATTTGTGGTCTTCTTTGAAGAAATGTCTGTTCAAGACCTTTGCCCATTTTAAAATCAGGTTATTTGTTTTTCTGCTATTAATTTGTATGAGTTCCTTATATATTTTGGATATTAACCCCTATGGAATATATGGCTTGCAAATACTTTCTCCCATTCTGTGGGTTGCTTTTTCACTTTTTTATTGTTTCTTTTGCTGTGCAGAAGCTTTTTGCTTGGATGTAGTCCTACTTGTTGACTTTTGCTTTTGTTACCTATGCTTTTGTTGTCAAATCCAAAAAGATCACTGCCAAGACCAATATCAAGGAGCTTCTTCCCTATGTTTTCTTCTAGGAGTTTTAGGGTATCAGGTCTTATGTTTAAGTCTTTATTTCATTTTGAGTTAATTTTTGTGAGTGTTGTAAGATAGGGGTCCAATTTTTCTGCATACGGTAATCCAGCTTACTCAGCACCATTTGTTGAAGAGGCTATTCTTTCCCCATCGAGTATTCTTGGCTCCCTTGTCAAATATTAATTGTTCATGTATGCAGGGGTTTACTAGTCTATTCTGTCATTGGTCTATGTTTCTATTTTTATGCCAGTATCATACTGTTTTAATCACTATAACTTTGGGCTATACAGACGGTCTCTGACTTACAATTTTTCGACTTTATGATAGTGCAAAATCGATACTTACTCAGTACAAACTGTACTTCACATTTTGAATTTTTATCTTTTCCGGGGCTAGCAATATGCAGTTCAGTACTTTCTCATGGTGCTGGGCGTCAGCAGCAAGCCACAGCTCCCAGTTAGCCATGCAATCATGAGGGTAAACAAATGATACACTTACAACCATTCTGTACCCATACAACCATTTTCTTTTTCACTTTCAGTATAGTATTCAATAAATTACATGAGATATTTAACACTTTATTACAAAATAAACTTTGTGTTTGATGATTTTTAAAATATATTTATCTATCTATTTATGTCTGCATTGGGTCTTCATTGCTGCGCATGGGCTTTCTCTAGTTGCAGCAGGCAGGGGCTATTCTTCGTTATGATGAGCAGGCTTCTCATTTGCGGTGGCTTCTCGTTGCAGAGCATGGGCTCTAGGCGTGCGGACTTCACTAGTTGCAGCACATGGGCTCAGTAGTTGTGGCTCGCGGGCTCTGGAGCTCAGGCTCAGTAGTTGTGGTGCACGGGCTTAGTTGTTCTGCAGCATGTGGGATCTTCCCAGACCAGGGCTCAAACCCATGTCCCCTGCATTGGCAGGCAGATTCTTAACCACTGCACCACAAGGGAAGCCCGTGTTTGATGATTTTGCCAAACTGTAGGCTAGTGTAAGTGTCTTGAGCATGTTTAAAGTAGGCTAGGCTAAACTGTGATGTTCAGTAAGTTAGATGTATTAAATGCTTTTTAACTTCTGATATTTTCAACTTACAGTGGGTTTATTAGGATGTAACCCCATCATAAGTTGAGGAAGATCTGTAGTTTAAAATCAAGAACTGTGATGCCTCTGGCTTTGTTGTTCTTTTTCATGATTGCTTTAACTATATTCAGGGTCTTTCATGATTCCATAAAAATCTTAGGATCATTTTCTTCTATTTCTGTTCAATACCTTTGGAATTTTGATAGAGATTGTGTTGAATATATAATTGGCTTTGGGTAGTATGGACATTTTAACAATATTAATTCTTCTAATCCATGAACACAAATATCTATCCATTTGTTTGTGTTTTCTTCAATTTCTTTTATCAAGGTCTTGTAGTTTTCATTGTACAGATCTTTCACTTCCTTAAAGTTTTTCCTATGTATATCATTATTGTTTTTGATGCTATTGTGAATGGAATTGTTTCCTTTATTTATTTTTCAGATAGTTTGTTTTTAGTGTATAGAAGTACAACAGATTTTTGTATGGTTATTTTACATCCTGCCAATTTACTGCATTTGTTGATTAGTTCCAATATTTTTTTGGTTGAGTCTTTAGGATTTTTTTAATATAAAATTATGTCATCTGCAAATAATAACAATTTTACTTTTTTGTTTCCAATTTGTATGCCGTTTATTTCTCTTTCTTGCCTAATTGCTTTGGCTACAGCTTTCAGTATGATGTTGAATAAGAGTGGTGAGATTGGGGGATCTTAGAGGGAAAGCTTTCAGTTTTTCACTGTTGAGTGTAAGTTAGCTGTGGATTTCTCATATATGGCCTTTATGGTGTTGAGGTATATTCCTTTTATACCCAATTTGTTGAGAGTTTTTACCATGAAGGGCTTTTTCGGCATCTATTGAGATGATGATATGATTTTTATCGTAATAAGATGATAACTTTCATTCTATTAATATGGTGAATCACATGTATTGACTTGCATATGTTGAAACATTCTTGCATCAAGATAAATCCTAGTTGGTCATGGTGTATAATCCTTTACATGTGTTATTGAATTTGATTTGCTAATATTTTGTTGAGAATTTTTGAATCTATAATCATCAGGGATAGTGGCCTATAGTTTTCTTTTTGTCTAATGTCCTTATCTGGCTTTGGTGTCAGGATGATACTTATCTCATAAAATGAGATTGGGAATGTTCCCTCCTCTTCAATTTTTTGGAAGCGTTTGAGAAGTATTGGCATTAATTCCTCTTTAAATATTTGGTAGAATTCAACCATCTGGCCCTGGGCTTTTCTTTGATTACTGAATCAGTCTCCTCTCTGTTGGTTTGTTCAGGTTTTCTATTTCTTCATGATTCAATCTTGGTAGGTTGTATGTTTCTAGAAATTTATCCATTTCTTCTAGGTTATCCAGGTTGTTGGTATATAATGCTCATAATATTCTCTTATGAGTCTTTGTATCTCCATGGGTATGAGTTATTAATATCTCCTCTTTCATTTCTGATTTTATTTGGGTCTCTTTTCTTTTTTTCTTAGGTAGTCTAGCTAAAGTCTTGTCAATTTTGTTTATCTTTTCAAAAAGCTTTTCTCTCTTAGCTTTGTTGATCTTTTCTGTTGTCTTTGTAGTCCATATTTCATTTATTTCTGCACTGATCTTTGTTATTGCTTTTTTTCTGCTCACTGTGAGCTTTGTTCTTCCTTTTCTAGTTCCATGAGATGTAAAATTGCTTTTTTAATTCGAGATTTTTCTCCTTTTTAATGTAGACATTAATTGCTATAAAGTTTCCTTTTAGAACTGCTTATGCTGCATTCCATAAGTTTTGGTATATTGTGTTTCCACTTTCATTTGTTTCGATTTTTTTTTTTTTTTTTTTTGCGGTACGCGGGCCTCTCACTGTTGTGGCCTCTCCCATTCCGGAGTACAGGCTCCAGACGCGCAGGCTCAGTGGCCATGGCTCACAGGCCCAGCCGCTCCGCGGCATGTGTGATCTTCCCGGACCAGGGCACAAACCCGTGTCCCCTGCGTCAGCAGGCCGACTCTCAACCACTGCGCACCACGGAAGCCCTGTTTCAAGATTTTTTAAAATTCCCTTTTTATTTCTTATTTGATCCATTGGTTGTTTAGGAGTGTATTAATTTCTACATATTTTGAGAACTTTTATTCCTGTTACTGATTTTTTGTTTCACCTACTGTAGTTGGAAAAGATAATTTGTTCAGATTTGTTTTGTGTTCTTAACATATGACTTATGTACTGGAGGACATTCTGTGTGTGATTTAGCATATGTATTCTGGTGCTGTTGCATGGATGTCTATTATGTTCATTTGGTCTAAAGAGTGGTTCAAGTCCAACTTTTCCTTATTTTCTATCTGGATAATCTATCCATTGTTGAAAGTGGGTTATTGACCTCCCCTGCTATTATTGTATTGCTATTTCTCCCTTCAGATCTGTTAATATTTGCTTTGTATATTTAGGTGCTTTGATGTTGGGTGCACATTTATACATTGTTATATCCACTTGATGAATTGAATGAATGGCTTTATCTACCACAAATTTTGTTTTTATCCTGGAGTTGAAAATTATCTTTTCATTTTTTAAGTTTTTCATATGCATATACCTAATTTCCCCCAATTACTTGGAAAAATAACAAATCATCTCTCAATGATTTTTCCGAATGCAAAAACTACAGTTCCATTTTCTTTGTGGAGACTTCCCTCCAAAGTGGACATGGGTATCTCTAGACTGGAGACACAGCTGTCATCCTGGGCCTCCCTTTGCCATTCTTCTGGCTGGAATCCTCAATCTCTTAGATTCCATTTCTTTCTTTTTCTTGGGTTATGCCCTAATTTTGCCAAAGCCTATCTCCTAGGGGACTCCTTAAAAGTCATGTAGGGAAATTTTTCTTTAAAGAGAGTCTTTGTATGTCTGAAAACACCTTTATTCAATCCTCATAGTTAATTAAGTTTGAATGAGTGTAGGATTCTATGTTGAAAATAATTTTCCTCAGAATTTAAAGGCATTTACCCACTATTTTCTGGCATTCAGCATTGTTTTTGAAAAGTTCCATGTCGTTCTGACTCAGTTATATGTATCTTTGAATGGTACACGTATTCTCTCTCATGTCCTCCTTTGCTTCTCTCCTTCCCTCTCCTTCTGCCCCACTCCACCCTTTTAGGTTTTCTCTTTTTAGTATTTTTAAGCTTCTACGTGGATTTCTGTGCTTTGGTACTGAGTGGGCTTTTTCAATATGAAGACTTTTCCTTTAGCTCTGGGAAATTTCTTTATACTATATCTTAGATAATTTTCTTCCCTCCATATTCTCTGGTCTCTCCTTCTGCAACTTCTGTGATTCCCAATCTTCTGGAATACTGTTCAATTTTTTTCTTATCATCAATAATTTCCACCTCTTTGGTTTTTGTATTCTGTTATACTGTTCAGAGGTCTTCCTCAACATTACCCTTCAACCTTTTATTAACTTCTATTCCACTCACCATGTTTTTAATTTTGAAGAGCTCTATCTTGTTGTCTGATTGTTCCTGGTTTTAGATGTAATATTCTTACTTCATAGATGCAGTAATTATCTTATTACTCTGATGCTATTAGTAATAATTTTAAAATATTTTCCTTCTGTTCCCTGTATAGTTCGTCTTTTATATAGATCCCCCCCACTTTAGCTTTTCTTCCCCAGACATTCCTAATGGCAGGTCAAAACAAGGTGAAATTTTTTTATCACAGCTGTGTCTTAATTAAAGACAAATCATTATTTAACAATTTATAATCATAGAATGGAAACTTTCAGGAACACATTTTGACATGACAGAAGAACCTTTGCTTTACCAAGGATCCACCAAGGGTCCCTCAAACAGGCTGTCCCATTTCCCATACTCCCCATCATGATTTTAAACCTTTATTAAATTTTAAACACTTTTACACGAATTTTAAGGGTTACGTTCCATTTATAGTTATTACAAGATATTGGCTATATTCCCTGTGCCATACAGTACATCCTTGAGCCTATCTCACACCCAGTAGATTGTACCTCCCACTTTCCTACCCCTTCATTGCCCCCCACTCCAATTTAGCTTTTTAATTGAGG
Source organism: Globicephala melas (assembly GCF_963455315.2). Lineage (NCBI taxonomy): Eukaryota > Metazoa > Chordata > Mammalia > Artiodactyla > Delphinidae > Globicephala > Globicephala melas. The sequence continues at coordinate 81,212,847 of NC_083317.1, read as the reverse complement.
TATAACTCACTTACTGAAATCTATAGAGAATTCAGTTATACAGCTTGACAAATTTTACATATCATTACATTCATATAACTGCACCCATCCCAGATCAAGATACAGAACATTCCAGTAATACAAAAGGCTCCCTCATTTACCTTCCCAGGGAATACAACCCCCTAAGAAATAATCACTTTCTTTTTTTATTAATAAATTATGTATTTGGCTGTGTTGGGTCTTCATTGCTGTGTGCGGGCTTTACTCTAGTTGCTGTGAGTGGGAGCTATTCTTCGTTGTGATGCGTGGGCCTCATTGCGGCGGCCTCTCTTGTTACAGAGCACAGGCTCTAGGTGTGCGGGCTTCAGTAGTTGCAGCACGCGGGCTCTGGAGCTCAGGCTTAGTAGTTGTGGTGCACGAGCTTAGTTGTTCCGTGGCATGTGGGATCTTCCCAGACCAGGGCTCAAACCCGTGTCCCCTGCATTGGCAGATTCTTAACCATTGTGCCACCAGGGAAGTCCCCCCTTTTCACTCTCTTAATACTGCCTTTTGATTATTAGAAGTTCTTAACAGCTATGTTAAAATTAATCCACCTAAATTGTACCTAAAAGTACAATTCAATACTTTTAGTACATTCAGAAAGTTACACAATCATCACCACAGTCAGTGCTAGAATATTTTCATCATCCTTAAAGGAAATCCCACACCTATCACTAGTCACTCCCCATTCCTTCTGCAAACTCCCAGCCCTAGGAAGCCACTGATCTACTTTCTCTGGATATAAAATTGCCTGTTCTACACATTTCATATGAATTAAATCCAATAATAAGTTCTTTCTTGACTCACCTCTTTCATTTAGCAAAATGTATTGAAGAATTATCAATGTTATAGCATGTGCTGGTATTCCATTCCTTTTAATTGATTATAAAGATTTATTTATTCATTTACCAGATGGAGGGCCATTTGGGTTGTTTCTACTTTTTGGACATTATAAATAATGCTACTATGAATATTCATATATTATATTTTGTATGAACATATGTTTTCAGTTATCTTGGATAAATACCTAAGAGTGGAATTGCCAGGCTGTATAACTGTTTAACTTAAAAAAAAAAAAAAAAAAAAAGACTTCATCCTTTCAGAACAGTTTTACATTCACAGCAAAATTGACAGGAATGTACAGAGATTTCTCATATACCTCCTGCCCCCACATGTGCATAGCCTCCCCCATTATCAACATCCTCCAACAGAGTGATGCATTTGTTACAATTAATGAACCTACATTGCCACATCATAATCACCCAAGGTCCACAATTTACATTAGTTTACTCTTGGTGGTGTACATTCTATGGGTTTAAAAAAATGTATAATGACGTGTATTTACCCTCATAGTGTCATACAGAGTACTTTCATTGCCCTAAAACTCCTCTGTGCTTAGCCTATTCATCCCTCTCCGTTGCCCCCAACCCCTGGCAACTACTATATTTTTACTGTCTTCATAGTTTTGCCTTTTCCAGAATGTCATATTAGTAGTAGGAATCATACAGCATATAGCCTTTTCACATTGGCTTCTTTCATTTAGCAATATGTATGTTTCCTCCATGGCTTTTCATGGCTTGATAACTCATTAGTGATAAATAATATTAAATAAAATTACATTGTCTGGATGTACCAGTTTATCCATTCACCCACTGAAGGATACCTCTGTTGCTTCCCACTGTGGGGAATTATGAACAAAACTGCCAGAAACAGGGGTTTGAGTGGACCTAAATTTTCAACTTCTTTAGGTAAATACCAAGGAGTGTGATTGCTGGATTATACAATCCAAGATTATGTTCAGTTTTGTAAGACGCTGGCTGCCAAACTGTCTTCCAAAATGTCTACCATTTTGCATTCCTACCAGCAGTAAGACTTCCTGTTGTATTACATCCTCACCAGCATCTGATGCTGTTGGTGTTCTGGATTTTTTGGGTCATTCTAATAGATGCGTAGTGCTATCTTGTTTTAATTTGCATTCCCTGGTGACACACGATGTGAGCATCTTTTCATGTTTATTCACCTTGTGTATATTTTCCCTTTGGTAAAGCTCTCTTTGGCCCGTTTGTTAATCGGTTGTTCATTTTTTTATTGCTGAGTTTTAAGAGTTCTTTGTATATTTTAGATAATACTCCTTTATCAGATGTGCCTTTTGCAAATATTTTCTCCCAGGGTGTGGCTTGCCTCCTCATTCTCTTGACATTATCTTTCACAAAGTAGAAGTTTTAAATTTTAAATGAGTCCAGGTTATTATTTCTTTCATGGATTATTCCTTTACTGTTTTCTCGAGTCATTACCATATCCAAGGTCATCTAAATTTTCTCCTATGCTACCTTCTAGAAGTTTTCTATTTTACATTTAGGTCTGTGATGCATTTTGAATTAATTTTTGTAAAGGTTTAAGGTCTGTGTCTATGTGTTTTTTGGGTTTTTTTGCATGTGAATATCCAGTTGTTTCAGCAGTATTTGTTGAAAAGACTATCTTTTCCATTGCATTACCTTTGCTCCTTTGCTAAAGATCAGTTGACTTTATTTATATGGGTCTATTTCTGCGTTGTTTCTGGGTTCTCTATTGTTTTATTGATCTATTCTTTCTCTAATACCACATTGTATTTATTACTGTTAAGTCTTGAAGCCACGTGGTATCAGTCCTTCAGTTTTCTTCTTTTCCTTCAATATTGTGTTGATCATTCTGGGTCTTTTGCCTCTCCAAATAAACTTTAGAATCATTTTGTCAATATCAATGAAATAGCTTACTGGAATTTTTATTGGGATTGCATTGCATCTATAGATCAATTTGGAAAGAACTGACATCTTGACAATATTGTCTTCCTCTCCATGAACATGGAACACCTATTTATTCTTGGATTTTGTTCATCAGAGTTTCATCGTTTTCCTCATATAGTTCTTACATGTATTTTGTTAGATTTATACCTAATTATTTCAATTTTGGGGTGGTACTGTAAATGGTACTGTAGTTTTAATTTCAAATTCCACTTGTTAATTGCTCGTATATAGGACTGTTGGCCTTTGTATTATTAACCTTGTATCGTGCAACCTTGCTATAATTGCTTATTAGTTCCAGGAGGGTTTTTGGGGTCAATTCTTTAAGATTTTCTACACAATCATGCTATCTGTGAACAAAACCAGTTTTGTTTCTTCCTTCTCAATCTGTATATTTTTATTTCCTTTTTTTGTGTTATTGCCTTAGCCAGGACTTTGAGGATGATGGTGAAAAGGAATGGTGAGACATCCTTTTCTTGTTCTTGATCTTAGTGGGAAAGCTCCTAGTTTATCTAGTACAATGTTAGCTCTAAGGGTCTTTGTAGTTTTTTTTTTTAATCAAGCTGAGGAAGTTCCCCTCTATTCTTAGCTTATTGAGAGTTTTTATCATGGATAAGTGTTAGATTTTATCAAATGCGTTTTCTGCATATGATCATGTGATTTTTCTCAATTACCCTGTCAATGTAATGGATTACATTAATTGATTTTTGAATTCTGAACCAGTCTTTCATAATTGGGATAAATCCCACTTGGTCATGGTGTATAATTCTTTTATACATTGTTGGATTTGATTTGCTAATATTCTGTTGAAGATTTTTGCATGTGTGTTCATGAGAGATCTGTAATTTTCTTGTATTTGGTTTTGGTATTAGGGTAATGCTATCCTCGTAGGATAGGGAGGATAGTTAGAAAGTACTTCCTTTGAAAAGAATTGGTACAATTTCTTCCTTAAATGTTTGGTACAATTCATCAGTGAATCCACCTGGATACTGTTTCGGAAGGTTATTCGTTAGTGATTCAATTTCTTTGATATAGGCCTATGCCAATTATTTTTTACTGTATAAACTATTAACAGACAATGCCCACAAATTTCTTCTTGGACACACCCATGGTGTGGCCATGGTGACCTGTGGTCTTGGTGTGCTGGCTTCAGATACAGAGTCCCCAGAAGTAGACCAGCCATCTGTGGGCCCAAATCTTCTATTTTTCTCTTGTTAAGAAATTGCTCCATTTCATCTAGGTTATCAAATGTGTGGGCATAAAGTCGTTCATACTATTCTTTGATTATCCTTTTTAATGCCCATGGGTCTGAGATTATGTTCCTTTTTCTATTTATAATATTAGTAATTTGTGTCCCATCTCTTTAAGTTAGCCTTGCTAGCAGCTCATCAATTTTATTGAACTTTTCAAAGAGCCAGCTTTTCTTTTGCTGTTCTCTATTGATTTCCTGTTTTCAATTTCATTGGTTTCTGCTCTAATTTTTATTATTTCCTTTTCTCTTACTTTGGATGTAACTTGCTCTCCTTTTCCTAATTTTCTAAGGTGGAAGCTTAGGAAATTGATTTTAGACCTTTCTTCTTTTCTAATATTCACATTCAATGCTATAAATTTCCCTCTAAGCACTGTTTCCATTGCATCTCACAATTTTCGTTTCAAAATATTTTAAAATTTCTCTTGAGATTTTCACAATGACCTGTTATTTAGAAGTGTGTTGTTTAATCTCCAATTACTTGGGGATTTTTCCAGTTGTTACTGATTTCTACTTTAATTCCATTGTGGTAATGAGAGCAGGCATTGTATTTTTGTTTAAATTTGTTTAGTTTAGTTTTACGGCCCAGAATGTTATCTAGGTGAACCTGAGAAAAATGTGTATTCTGCTGTTGGTGGTGAAGCAATCTATAGCTGTCCATTATATCCAGTTGATTGTTGGTGGTGCTGAGTTCAGCTATGTCCTTACTGATCTTCTGCCTGTTGGATCTGTTCACTTCTGAGAGGGGAGTTGTTTCTATCCAAGCTAGTGGATTTATCTATTTCTTCTTGCAGTTCTATCAGTTTTTGCTACACATATTTTGACGCTCTGTTGTTAGGTGCATAAGGATTCTTATATCTTGAAGATCCCTTTATCATTATGCCTCTTTTTATTAACCCTGGTAATTTTCCTTGCTCTGAAGTCTACTCTGAAATTAATAAGAGTACAGTGTCCTCTACATACAAACAAGTTCTGTTCCGAGAGCACATCTGTAAGTCGTTTTTCACAAGTCCAACAAAGTTAACCTAGGTACCCAACTAACACAATAGGCTGCAGTGTACCAGCTGTATCACTGCTGCTTTTACGCTTGCTTCCAGACACCATGGGCTTGATATAAAGATACTGTGCTCTATACAGTAAAGTATACAGAAGCACAACCACTTGTAGAGGATGCACACACATGACGATGTACACTAGACACATGAACTAACGTGACTGGACATGCGAATGCACATTTGCATCTGCATCAAGTTCATAACTTGAAAGTTCGTATGTAGGGGACTTACTGTACTCCTGCTTTCTTTTCATTAGTATTATTAGCAATGGTATATCTTTCTTCATCCATTTACTTTTAGTCTGTATGTGTCTTGTCTACAATAAACCCACTTTATTTTTTTGATTCACTTTGATAATCTCCTTTATTTATACCATTGACATTCAAAGTGATTATTGATATAGTTAGATTAATATCTACCATGTTTGTTCTATTTTTGTTCTACTTGTTTTGTTCCTTATTTTTGTTCTTTCTCCTTTTTGTGGTTTTGAGCATATTTCCATTTTCTTAGCATATCAGTTATACTTTTTTACTTTCTTTAAGTGGTTATCCTAGAGTTTGCAATATACAGCTAATCCAAATCCACTTTAAAATGCTACTACACTGCTTCACCAGTAGTGTCCTTTTTAATAATAGTTCCTCCCTAGCATCCCTTGTATCATTGCTATCATTCATTTACATATAAGAATATACAAATATACACATATATGACATACGTAAGCATACGTAATCAAACACAGTTAACGTTTTGTTCAAAATAATTGTTAGGTCAATTAAGAATAAAAAATTTTACCTTCACTAATCTTTCTTTGATGCTCTTCCTTTATGTAGATATCTTTATAATCTGTATTATTTTCCTTTTCTCTCAAGAGCTTATCTTGCAGGACAGGTGTACTAGCAACGAATTCCTTCAATTCTGATTCTGAGTCTTCACTGTTTTGTTTTGTTTTGTTTTGTTTTGTTTTGCTGTACCCGGGGCCTCTCACTGTTGTGGCCTCTCCCATTGCAGAGCACAGGCTCCGGACGCACAGCCTCAGCGGCCATGGCTCACGGGCCTAGCTGCTTTGCAGCCTGTGGGATCTTCCCGGACCGGGGCACAAACCCGCTTCCCCTGCATCAGCAGGCAGACTCTCAACCACTGCGCCACCAAGGAAGTCCCACTGTTCACTTTTGAAGGATAATTTCGCAAGGCACAGAAATTCTAAGTTGGTGGGTTTTTTTCTCTCAACATTGTTCACACACCACTCTTCCTTCATGGTTTCTGAGAAGTCAAATATAATTCTTATCTTTGCTCCTCTATAGGTAAAATGCGTTTTTCCTCTGGCTTCTTCCAGGATTTTTAATCTTCAATTATTTGTAGTTTGAAAATGACATGCCTTGTTGTGGTTTTGGGGCATTTACCCTGTTTGGTGTTCTGAGTTTTTTGGATCTGTGCTTTGGCATCCAGTCTGTTCAGGCTGCTCTAACATAGTATCATAAACTGGATTGGCTTATAAACAGAAATTTCTTATAGTTCTGGAGGCTGGAAAATCCAAGATCAAGACACTGGCAGATTCAGCATCTGGTGAAGATCCACCTCCTGATTCACTGTTGTGCTTGCATGGTGGAAGGAGCAAGGGAGCTCTCTGGTGTCTAATCCCATTTATGAGGGTCCCATCATCATGATCTAATTACCTCCCAAAGGCCAAAGCTCCAAATAACATGACATTAGAGATGAAGTTCCAACATATTATTCTGAGGGCAACACAGTCTGCAATAGACATTAACTTGGGTAAATTCTCAATCATTATTGTTTAAAATATTTCTTCTGTTCGTCTTCTTTTAGTATTACCATTATATATGAGCTATACCTTTTGCAGTTGTCTTAGTTCTTGGGTTTTTGGTGTTTTTCTTTCAGTTTTGGCAGTTTCTATTGAGAATTCCTTAAGCTCAGCAATTCTTTTCTTAGCTATGTCCTGTTTTATTATCTGGTAAAGGCATTTTATTTCTGCAGTGTTTTTGATGTCTAGCATTTCTTTTTGATTTCTTCTTAGTTTGCATCTCTTTGCTTGCACTGCCCATCTGTTCCTGCATGCTATTTCATCCATTACAGCCCTTTGCATATTAAACAGTGGTTTTAATTAAGTTCCCAGTCTGTTAATTCCAACATCCCTGCCATATCTAAGTCTGGTTCTAATGCCTACTGTCTCTTCGAACTGTGGCTTTTGCCTTTTAATACGCCTTGTATTTTTTCCCCCCGTTAGCTGGACATAATGTACTGGCTATAAGGAATTGCCGTAAGCCTTTAGAAATGTGGTGGTAAGGTATGGGTAGAGGGGAAACCATCTATACTCCTGTGATTAGTGTCAGTCTTCTAGTGTGTCCATGCCTCTGCCCTGTAAACTTCACAAGTGCTTCTGAGCCCCCTGCCCCGACACACCACCACCATTCCTGGCCTCTTATGTGGGACAAGATAGCTAGAGCAAGCTGGAGTTGGGTACTTCCCTTTTCCACGTCAGCTAGGCTCTGATAAAATCCCAGCATGTTGGGCTCTGGTTAAATAGTTTCTCCTGGGGCCAGATCTTTAAGAGGTACAGAATGCTCTGGTGAATGGTTTTTGCAGAGATTTCTGCTTGTGGGTTTCAACTCCACTAAGCTGAGATTCCAATGTATTTGCCCATCTCTTCAATTTGGGGGGCAGCAGTTTGCCCTATGACCTTACCTCTCTTACAGATGGAAAAAGAGCTGTTGACTTTTTGTTGTTGTTCAGCTTTTACTTGTTAGGATGGAGTGGTGACTTCCAGTTTCCTTACATGCAGAACTAGAAATCAGAAGTAATTTGACAACCTTTAAATTCAAATAGCACCTTTAGACTGGAGAGAATTATCATGATATACAATTATCAGATAATTTGCTTTATATTGCCTAATGGGACAATCTTTTTGCCTGGGGAAAGAAGAGAGATACAGTATGTGTCTTATCAATCAGGTAATTTTTAGCTTTAAATAAACTATATAGCCATTACACTGAAAAAATAATATCAACTTAACCTTAAGGAGACTCAGCTTTTAATAGCTTCAGGAAATTCATTTAAAAATATTTTAAAGGTCAAAAAATTTTAAGCTGCTTACATTTTAAACTATGTTTTGAAAAAACTGTAATTATAAAGGTCAAACAGGCAATAAGCAAGAATCAGCATTAGGGAATTGGTCCCAAGCCTAAAAAGTACCATAATAGATACTCAGTTCCAAGTCTTGTCTCCATCTTGCCTCCTCCTTGCTCCTCTCCTCTTCACAAGTGGCTTATTGTTGGAATTTCTACTCGTTTACTAAAGCTGAGGAAGCTCCTGCTTCTAGTATCCAAAAGGAAAGTTGCAAGATGAGGTTGGAGAGACCTGGTGGGTTGAGGGGTTAGTGAAGGTCGTTGCAGGTCACTAAAAAAGAAAATTTGGATTTATATCTAAATGCAAGAGGAAACCATTGAAGGATTTTAAAACAAAGGGATGATGTGATCTGATATACCTCTTAAGACATTGACCGCTTAATGAAGAATGGATTAGAGGGAATACAAATTGAGACTAGAGATGGCTACCAATTAAGCATCACAAAATGACAAGGAGTTACTTATCAGTCAAGATTCTTGATTATAAATAAAAAATGCCAGCTGACTTAAGCAGATACAGGAAATTTTTGGTGTCTTTTTAAGTTTGCAGACTGCAAGAGGAAAGGAGAGTCAGGCTTGGAAGGAAGTTTTAGCCACACCATGAAGTCAGTCCAGTGAGGTCATCACCACTGCCAAACTGTGGACACCAGCCTGTCCCACTGCTGCCACTGACACCAGATAAGGAATCTGCTGGCTAGAGATATAACCACCTCCCTATCCCCTAGTTCCACTCCCTCTCACATACTGCTGACATCTTTAAGGCACTTACTATCCACTCTACTCACTTGAATAATTTTCTACTATCCCTACTTCTTGGGTTTAAGGTTTAAAGTTTGCATACACCTGACTGACCGTGCCTAGTTCACAGGCATATGCTGTAGATGCAAAGAATGGGTAAACAAGCATCTGGGATTTGGAGCATCTATGGTGTTAGGTGGGCTCTGCCTCTCAGCAGGACTCAGCTTGGGGAATATCCCAATGGCAGGTCTGCATGCTGGGAAGCTGAGAAAATGACACCTATCTAATACCAGCTTGGAAAACTTGCTTTTGCCTATGAGAAAAAATGTAATGTTATTACAAGCAGAGGCTTGAAAATGTACTTGGATGATTGAACATCATGATCTTGTGTTTCCACATCACAGTGAGAAATGTGCTGGTTTGCTCACTCTTCCAAGGAGGCTGAGCCATGTGGAACAAATGCACACACCTGCAGTCTATCAGTCAACCCCAGCTGTCCTACAGATGAGAGCCTGGATGAGATCAGCAGTGGAAGTACCTGTTGTGTGCCTGAGTTTTAATGACTGATTATGCAGCAACAGTTGATCAGATACACTCGCAAAGTATTCTGAGATCCCCCCAAAAGTGACAAAAAAGGTTGGCAATTAAATGTAAGAAAGCTTTAATTATGGGAACAAAATGTTCCATAGTGTGAACAGTAAGTCTTAAAGGGACCTGTTTGTACCAAATTCTACTGTGAGGAAGTGACCATTTACACCTTCCATACGCATGGTCTTCAATTCTTATGCTTATACACTGTTTTATGGCTTACAAAAACCCTTTTTGTAAACCAGGTAACTACCATCATAGCACACTAACAGATTACTACTTGCTTTCTTATCTCAGAAGAGGAAAGGAGTCTCACCACTCTTCAGCCTATCTCTACCTGTCCAGTAAGTTTGGCAAATTTAGGCCTACAAATAATGCCTACACTCCATTACCAGTATTTTTAATCATCTGGTTACCCAGGTTAGAGGCAGAATGACATCATGATTAAGAGTACAGAGTATGGATTGAGACTGGTCAAGTTCAGATCCCAGCATTGCTGTTTTAACAGCTGTTTGACCTAAGGTAAATTACTACACCATTTTGATTGATGCAGACTGAACATATTAATATATGGGAAGTGCTTTACAAAGTACCTGGGACACAGTATACTGTATTTAAGTAATAATACAAAGGTCAGCAGGCTAACAAACTTTAATTACCTGCCTATAGCAATTTCGCTAGAAATGACCATGAAAATAAACTAAGAAGAATGTGCATTTCAGGTAACTTCAGGGCAAGTGTGGAGACTAGAGTTATAATATAACACCATCTGCAAGTGGAGATGATCACTCCAATACCTAGTTACTCACTTCGATTTATCTGCCAGGAATACACAATTTATCTATTTAGAACACCAATAACAACAAAAAAGAATACAACTGAGTCCAAAAGAACTCTTAATTATATATGTAGCAAGGTTAAAACAAAATCTTTATAAACTGAGTTGTACCAGCCTTTTACTCTTTTCATTTGCGTTTATTTAAACACAGTTCTCAAAACATTTGAGTGAAATTGGGCCTCCTTTGGTAAGCAAAGGACCTGAAAATAATATTTAAAAAATGAACAGGCAAAGTCTTCAGTTCATCCACAACAGGTGTAGTGTTCCCTTCTCTCTTTCTCAAACCCTAAAGCACCCAGTTTTTCCATATAATGTAAAAGCTAGAAGAACAAGAGTACATTTGTGGTGGAATGTATTGTCACTTGCTGATAACTAGTTGAAATACCATTATCCCCTTGTAACAGCTTTAAGAAATAGCCTTTTAAAGGCATTCATTGTGTAACTCTTATCTTATTCCCTGCTATATATATAACACAGATTATATAAACGCCAACAAATTCACATTTATATTAAGCATTAGCTGTACTGAAAGATCTTTAGGCCTAATACTAGCAGTATAGAGTTACAGAGCATAATTTTTATCACTTAATTGCAGGTATATTAAGTATGGTTATGTTTTATGGACTGGAGGAAAACGGGCATTTTTGTCTTGAATTTACTACTGACAGTCTATTCTGAACAGTTCTGCTAACCATTGATATGTTAGAAAGAAAAGTAAAAACCAAACTTTATTGTTGCTTTTTGCCATTTGGTAGCTCATTTTACACACAGGCTTCGATCTTCAGAATACCCTGGATTCAGTAGAAAAACCATTTAAATGAAGTTTTGTACAATAGAAACTTCTCAGCAGTCAAAATTTAGACTGTAAAAAAATACATGCAAAACATACTTTTCTGAAAACACTTAACTTTGAACAAAGCACCGAACTACACAAATGCAGAATGAAAACAGCATTTCAACTCCACCAAAAGTAGTCATCATAAAAGGTGTAAAAGTCACCTAACTTCACTAGGCACTGTTCACTTTTTAAACAGGAGACAATAAAAAATATTGTCCACAAACAATATCCCAACTCTAGGGTAGGTTTCAGAAAGTCTTCAACTTCATGCTTTAATAGCGACCTAGGAAGAAAAGAAATAAATATTCTTCAATACTCAAGTGTGTACTTTTAATGTTGAGCATTTTAAACTACTCTGCCATCAGGAAATTCCTATGTACCAGATTCTCTCCTGTGAAAATAGAGGAAAACCTTCACATATAGATTTCACTAAGACGACCAATGTTAAACAGAAATAGCTGGGAGTATATAGCTGAAAGCTAAGGTTTTAAGTCACTCAAATGTTTCCAAGCTGTACAAACATTAACAAGGACTCCTAAAAAGAAAAGCTACAAATGATGACAGAACATAAGCAACAACAGTAAGATCCAAGGGTTGTTTTCCTATACTTCCTTAAACCAAAAGTTGGAGAGAAATACAGATAAAACTAATTGAATTAACCCATTATCTGCTGTTTGGTAAGTCACAGCAAGCCATGCTATTACAACATATAAACAATCATGTAAGTCAATAAAAACTTACGAGGTGAGTATGATCGAGATCTGGAACGTGATCTGTATCCTCCACGACTATAGTAGGGAGAAGGTGACCGTCTTCTGTAAACAAATGTCAACACCATCTAAGACTACCGAGATTATATATGATCCCTTTGTCACTTTCCAAAACTAAAAGACCCTCACTGACCTTGAAAAATATTGCATTAGTCACAGGATTTCAAGGTCTGTTTTAGTCCTGAGAATGAAGCACACTATCAGGCCCAGTACCAAATAACCCCTCAAACTATCAAAGGTTGAATACTCCTTGCTGTATTTGATCCACTGATCATCTGCTAATTAACATTATACTTAACAGAATTTAAAATGGCTTAGAGAAGGAGAAAAAAAAAACTTTACCACTAATTATACCCTATGAGCACCCAAAACAAAATTTCATTCATAGTGCTTCAAAGTGATTTAGTTCTGTGTAAGAAAGATCAACTTGAATACTCACTTACTATTCTGAAATACTTATAAAAAGCTAATAAAACTATCAGGAATAATACTTAGTTTTGCCATATCTCATGTTAAGGTACAAAATGGTACCACTGAGTAAATGACCTAGTGTAAGCGCAATTAATTTCTATGAACACACAAATTAAGCCATGTACACATTGTCATTTGGCTTCAGTTACAGTATATTCATAAACTTCATGCAATCCAATTCTGTGTAATGCCAACTATAATTTACCAAAATACTAATAACGAAGATGTCTTTATGTGAGCCATTCTACTATTGTACAGATTTTAAATCTTCTCCTGGCATACCTGTATATCTGATCCCTGTCTTGAGCAGCTCTCCATCCTCCTCCTCCTCCACCTCCTCCTCTGTGAAGGCAGAAAAGCAACATATATTCATTTAAAAATTTTTTGAAAGTACACACAATTCATGCAATAAAATTAAAACTCGCAGAAGTGAAAGCTAGCTGCTTTTGCCACCTCTTTACAAATTGGCATAGAGCTCTCCCTGGTGGTTAAAATGAATATCATTAAAAGTAAATGCTCATGAATTAAAATATTAAGACCCTAATCTTTGCAGCTTCCAAAAATCAATCCCTTAAGTGTCACTCAGTACAGAAATGCCAGTTTTAAGAAAGTTTCTTTTTGTCAGTATTAAATGTCAGTACTGTCAACTTCTTAAAACATTACTGAATAGTGTGCAAAAGACGACATCCACACCTCAACACCACACTAAAATAAGGTGTCAAGGATTAACTGTTGTGGTCAATACTTTACACAATTTACATTTTGACAAGCAAGGAAGGGTCTGAATTACCTGCTGTTGCTAATAAAATAGAGAACTTTACTTCATTTTTGCCTTTCAAAGTATTCCCAGTGTCATGAACATTTCCCTGCCAAACCCCAAAATATATATCAATATTTTTGGTAATAAACTTCTTACCATTGTTTCACTAATTATTGTCCTTAAATAATTACTTCTTTGATTCTTCCAAGAATCAATTTCCCCTGCCCTTCAGTGCACGATTCCTTAGATACGAAAAATTGCTTTATAAAGCAATGACATTCAAAACACAGCTTATGAAACTCACTTTAAAAACAAAAAAGGGGGAAAAAACTGAAGTATGGTCTATAATTGTTTTCACTGTCATGTTCTGAAACCAAGGATTTCAGTTGGTTTACAACTTGGTGTTTAAAAAATATACATACAAAGATAAATTAAAAAGACACATAATCATAAAATCTAGTTTAGGGGCTTCCCTGGCAGTCGGTGGTTAAGACTCCGTGCTGCCAATGCAAGGGACTCGGGTTCGATCCCTGGTGAGGGAACTAAGATGCCGCATGGTGTGGCCAAAACAAACTAGTGTAAACTCTGGGCCTGGATCTTAGTATTAAAGGTAATGACTTGTATCAAAGACTAAAACTCAGGTATGTATAGTGCTGCCTTAAATTATGTTGCAACTGATTCAGGAGAAGACCTGGCGTGACCTTCAACTTTTTGGCAACTTAAACTTAGTATTATGCTTAACTTACCTGTATGACCTGCTGTAATAGTCCCGATCATCATAGCCTCGATCATAACCCCTGTCGTAGTAATCTCGACGGCGTGAGCTGCCACTATGAACAACAGTAAGTAAGATTTGTACGAACTTAAAAAATCTTACCTATAATAACGGTTAAGTTTCCAGCATGGGAAAAATGGTCTGGTGAAAATCAATTACCCAGCAAAGCCAAATCTATGGCATTTATTTACGATAAAAATGGGATGTGATCTATTAAATGATACCAATCAAAATGTGTGGTACCGACAGAATGTTTCCACTGAATATACTGTATTGACTTTGAGTTTTAGCCAGTTTGAAATGCCAGATCCCCCCCACCCCTAACTACGTGTAGTTCTTGGAGGAACTGAACAAACTGAACTGTCAGTATTTTTAACAACCTTGAAAATAAACTTACTAGGTAGGTCTCCCCATGTAAATTCCTGGTGTTGGGGTATGTGGTCTCTTTGTTATAGAGAAATCAACTCTGATCCTACGTCCATCAAGCTCCATTCCATTGGCACGCTCTTTCGCCTTCAAAAGATATGTAAGTTGTTATATACACCCTGGACAAAGCCCCAAATTATCCAACAGCTATAAACAGGGTCCAACTGGATGTTTCAGCTAGGCCAGAACATTATGCCTGACAGCTTATTAATAGGCTTTTCCGCCTATTAAATCTTTATTTATAAAAGCTAGCCCAGAAAAGCTTACCCAAAAAAACCACAAAAGCCAATTTAACCCATGAAATATTTTATCTAACACAGTGCTTGTAGCTCTAAAGCAGTACATAGCTGTCAACCTATGACCCATGAGCTAAGAATTTAAATGGGTGAGGGGAAAGAAAATCAATAGTATTTCATCATAAATGGAATTCAAAATCAGTGACCATAAATGTTTTACCGAAAGATAGCTCCACTCATTAATTTGCATATCATATGGCTACTTTTACATTACTTCGACAGGGTTGAAAAGGTGTCATTAAGATCTTATGGTGGGCTTCCCTGGTGGCGCAGTGGTTGAGAGTCTGCCTGCCGATGCAGGGCACACGGGTTCGTGCCCCGGTCTGGGAAGATCCCACATGCCGCAGAGCGGCTGGACCCGTGAGCCACGGCCGCTGAGCCTGCGTGTCCGGAGCCTGTGCTCCGCAATGGGAGAGACCACGACAGTGAGAGGCCCGCGTACCATCTTATGGTGCACAAAGCCCAAAATATTTACTGTCTAATCCTTTACAGAAGTTTATGGCTCCCTGCTATGGAAGCAAAAGGTTGGGATGAAGAAAGCTTGAATTACATATAGTTCTTTTATCTAGAACACAGACTAAATAAAACAGTATGTACTTAAGGAAAAAATATCCCAAAGACATAGCAGTTTGTTCACAATTTAAAGAAACACCCCTCCACCTAAATAGAATTTAAACGTCTAATTCCAAGTATGCTATTTTCTAGTTTGATCGTTTCTGCCTCAAGACAGTTTCTGGCACTACTGATTCAGATACAAAATATGCTATCTTTCAGAAAGTGAACTCTGGTCCTGTAGCAAAAAAAGAAAGAAAAAAAAAATTTAGGGAAACCAGGAAGCCTATACGGTTCAATTATTACCAAAATGAAGTGAATGAGATCTTAAAGAATCTATTCAATCTCTTAAATTGTAATTACTTGCATTCAGCTTTCAATTCTTCCTTTAGTAGATCAGCTTTTTATTTTAAAATCTATGGTTTTTAAAAATTAGTATAATCTTGACAAAGTTATATATACATATAAAAGAAAATGTATAACCATATAATCTCATTTAGAACTCAGTTACTCATCTCAACATTGACCTCAGATGGCTTGTCATTTAAGTTTCTCAACTTTTCCTTATACTGTATGTATCTAAAGTCCAGATTTCTTAAATGTGGCCTAGATTCTCACACTGAATTTTTACTTTAGTCTACATAATAAAAAAAATTTAATTTGGCAGTCCAGTGGTTAGGACTCAGTGCTTTCACTGCCATGGCCTGGGTTCAATCCCTAGTCGGGGAACTAAGATCCCGTAAGCCATGCAGCACAGCCCCCCAAAAAATTACTTCCTATGTTTTGCCTCAAGTCAACTTAACTCTAAATATAAAATCACTTGCTAGTATACATTCAAAACCAGTTCCTTTCTCCTGAGTCAGAGTCATAGCTTTATCACTTTTTAATGTTCTTCTCCATTTTAGAAAGTAATTTGGGGGGGACTTTGCTGGTGGCGCAGTGGTTTAGAATCCCCCTGCCAATGCAGGGGACACGGGTTTGATCCCTGGTCCAGGAAGATCTCACATGCCACGGAGCAACTAGCCCATGCGCCACAACTACTGAAGCCCGCGCACCTAGAGCCCGTGCTCTGCCAACAAGAGAAGCCACTGCGATGAGAAGCCTGTACACCACAACAAAGAGTAGCCCCTGCTCGACTCAACTAGAGAAAGCCTGTGCCTAGCAACAAAGACCCAATGCAGCCAAAATTTTTTTTAAAAAAAGGAATTTGGGGGCTTCCCTTGGTGGTGCAGTGGTTAATAATCTGCCTGCCTATACAGGGGACATGGGTTCAAGCCCTGGTCCACGAAGATCGCACATGCTGCACAGTAACTAAGCCTGTGCGCCACAACTACTGAAGTCCACATGCCTAGAGCCCATGTTCTGCAACAAGAGAAGCCACTGGGATGAGAAGCCTGCACACCACAACGAAGAGTAGCCCCCGCATGCCACAACTAGAGAAAGCCCGCACACAGCAACGAAGACCCAACGCAGCCAAAAATAAATAAAATTTAAAAAGTAATTTGATATAAACAGTGATTAAATATTCCAAATGAGTATTAATATTCTTATACTTTAGAAATATCTGTATCTAGACACATACCACACCTGGAAACAGTTGACTATGTTGGGATTTACTTCAAATGTGGTAGAGAGGACTGAGTTGGAATATAGAACCAAACTGTCATACTTTTCTGTTACTGTACAAATATTTGAAAATGTCCACATTAGGTTTTTTAAAAAATTCAATATTGATCAGTGTATGTTCCCAGATGAATGCATTTCCTTTAGCTCAAGCTATATATAGTTACTAAAGCAAAAACTGTCCTTATCCCAGTAAAAATAGTTAAAAATAGGACTGGTATTTTTACAAACATACAAGACTTTTACTTACTTCCTTGGCATCATCTACATTTTCAAAATATACAAAGGCAAATCCTCTTGAACGTCTAGACTGCTGGTCATATACAATAGACACATCAGCAATTGGGCCATATTTAGAGAACACTTCTCTTAGATCTCTTTCTGTAGTGTATAAGCTCAATCCAAATACTCCAAGACAACAGTTGGGATCAGGATTTGCCTAGAAATAGAAAAATGGATTTTCAACTTTAAAACGTGTCATAAATCAAAGTTAAAAAAAAAAAGAAACTATGCATAAATTAGCCAAAAATGTCACACTAACCCTAAAAGATAATAAACAACGAAATAAAATGCTATTCTAAAATTAATATTACAGCAACACCATAAGCATGTTTAAGAACATGTAAAAAAGACCGCAAAAGGGGTAAGTTCAACTTAGTAAGTGGACGGGAAACAGCAGCTCATACTAGTGAAAAGCACATGACATTTTTTTGGGGGGGAGATTGGAGGGCAATTTGCCCAAAGGATTCACCTTCTAGGGCTTTATTCTAAGAAATGGCCACATACTCAACAATATGCACACATATTGATAATCAGAATAGCACTGTCTCTATAAGCCAGAGGGGGGGAAAACAGCATACTGTTAAAATGTTATGATATACCACTCACGCAATAGGAGGCTCTAAATTGCCAAAAAGATATAGAAGAGCATGTTCAGCCCGATTTTATTTCTATAGAAACATTGTATACATTAAGTTTATATATATATATACACATATACACACACACATAAATGTAACCAAAGATGAGTACCAAACTGTATTTAACAGGTATTAATAAGTAGCTTGCAATTATTACCGTAAGGAAAATAATGAACCAAATGTCGCTGACACTCCAGTAGCCGTAATGAATTTGCCTAAAGGTTTCATTTACGTCATACATACATTTACTGCAGTCAAATTCCATCGCACTTTCAAAAACAAACACTCCCTTTACATCTACTTGCATTACATTATACGATGAAACCACAATATGAACACACTAAATGCCATCTCATTTGGAACTTCTTGTGGAAGATAAAAAAGCCTTAATACCTGAAAGAAACTTGCTTAAAAGTAAATGGGAGGGCTTCCCTGGTGGCGCAGTAGTTAAGAAGCCACCTGCCAATGCAGGGGACACGGGTTCGAGCCCTAGTCTGGGAAGATCCCACATGCCGCGGAGCAACTAGGCCCCTGAGCCACAACTACTGAGCCTGCGCATCTGGAGCCTGTGCCCCGTAACGAGAGGCTGCAACAGTGAAAGGCCCGCGCACCGCCATGAAGAGTGGCCCCCACTTACCGCAACTAGAGAAAGCCCTCGCACAGAAACAAAGACCCAACACAGCCAAGAATTTAAAAAAAAAAAAAAAGTAAATGAGAAAATCAGGACAGCATTCTGTAAAGTGTATTAAAACAAACCCAGAAAACGTAAATTAACATTAGTATGAAACATACAGACCTATGATCTAGTGTACTAATAGTAATAATAGTAATGTATAATGGAGTTTTTTTAATCTGATGTGCTGTTAATATGACAATACCTTGTTAATGTGACAATATCTTAAATGTGATCAACAGCACAAATATAGACAATTACATGGGTGGTATCTTTTAAAAAGAGACAATCTCGAAACACTAAAAAGGCACTACAGGTAACTCATGCTAAAGCTCCACTGTCAAATAGTATCAGTTCTAACATCAAACAAAAGAAAAAAAGGGAACATATTATGTATTATTATAAAGCGGCTTTACACAGTCCACTGCTTTAAAAACATTTTTTTCATCTTACCCGATTCCCAACATGACGCCTGCGAGTAGACATGGGAGAATGACTGTGGCTATGCCGTCTTCGATAATCTCTACTGTAAGATCTGCTACGGGATCTTCTATGGGAGCGGGACCGAGATCGTGACCTTGTATAATGCCTTCGAGAACTTCTTCTGGATCTAGACCTGAAAGACAAAGGCTTCAAGGTTATGACTAAATAACAGTAAGATATGGCTTTCAATACTCTATTCTAGAGTTAAACTACAAAAGTTGGAACACACAATTCAGGCATATAGCAGGATCGATACTCTTCTTCTGTATATAGTCACTTCTACTCTGCTAGGAAGAGTTCCAAAAAACCACTACCAGCTAAAGTTCCCTTCCATCATATCTTAAAATAATTTAGAGATTAAACTTAACACAATTATCTTTCGAAAACCATAAAACATGCATTTCATACTAGCTTGATTTGCACCCACCTTTACCCCTCAGAATACCACCCTCTATTTTTCTGCTTCTTGCATTATGCCCACTATTCACTTAAGACAAAATCACCATCACAGTTTTCTCCAGCAGTATTTTAAAACCAGTTGCTCTTAACTACAGTGATTATATGAACTATCATTTAAACCAAGGAGGATATACATTGTAAGAGAGAAAGGGGGCGCTGTTAATTATGCCTGACAATCGGCATAAACTGGGGCTGACCTGGGCAAACCAAGATGTATAGCTTACTCTTGACGAACATTTAAAAAAAAAAAAATAGCGCTGCATTAAGGTGTTTTTGTTTTATACATACATTTGTCATACTAGACTATACCTATTTATCAAGAATTGCAGTTACTGAAAGCCAATATTCTGCAGTCTATTTGCCATACTAATAAGCAGTTCACTTAAAACTCATAGTGAATCCTCACAATTCTGAAGAACTGGTACTATTACTAATTTGCCTTTTATAGATAAGGAAGCTAAGACTGAAAAAGGTTAAGTAATCTGCCCAAGCCAGAAAAAAATAGAGGTAAGATTTGAACCCTAACTCCAAAAACCCAGGCTCTTAACCACTTATTCTTCTATCTCCCAGATCTTAATGACTAACTTCATTTCTAGTACCAATATTAAATAAGCCAACAAATGAACTGACCCTCTCTATCTTCCTAGTTTACAAAAGCACACACCAATTTGAAAGCTAAGAGTAACAAGAAAATCCCAAGACAGTCTTTCTTACCTAGATTCAGATCTGGACCTGGACTTTGATCTGGAACGCCTGGAATCTTCCTTGGAGCGAGACCTTGCAGGGGTATGCCTTGCAGATTTCCCAGATCCATGAGCACTTCCACTTCTGGAAGCAGAACGGGATTCCTACACGTAGATGTCAAAAGTTTAATTTGTATACTTTCTGGGCAACTTTAAAAACAAATAAGCTGTGGTGAGATAAATGGTGAGGGAAAGCAATCCCCTTCCAAGATAAGAAAACATAGGTAAGGGCAGGAACTGAATATACCTGGTATAATAGTTACGTTGCTCCAATTGACATAAGCCAATTAACTTGAACTTCCACCTTTTTTTAGGGAGCAGGGGTAAGAGTTAACTGACCCCACTCTTCAGAAATGGGTGCCAAAGCCAAGCAGTTAAGGGAACTGCCCAAGGATTGTTTTGGGAATGTTACTCCATAAAGACTAGGGTGAGAAAGAACCTTATTAACTATGACACCTATACCTCACACCTATTTCAACCAAGTTGCCATCAACCAAAAAAACCCTATGAAATTAATTAAAACTTACTGTATATTCAAGTTTTATTTACTGCTGAGTGGGAAAAAAGACAAGGACGGTAACTGTTTCAAGTCCCAGAGAAAGGTAGAAACCTAGTGGAAAGCAAGGACCAGCTTGAAGGACACTAGATCTGTAGAGCCTGTCCACCTAACCATGGTAGGAAGCCCTTAAAA
This sequence comes from Globicephala melas, assembly GCF_963455315.2. NCBI lineage: Eukaryota > Metazoa > Chordata > Mammalia > Artiodactyla > Delphinidae > Globicephala > Globicephala melas. The sequence continues at coordinate 81,191,961 of NC_083317.1, read as the reverse complement.
AGCTCAAAGCAACCAGATGGAGCTATAGCAGAGAGGCAGTGAATTAACTGCAGAGGTAAGAATTAAGAGGGTACCAGAGATCTTACTCAGCTAAGTGTAGATGAGCCAGTGCCAACTGATGGGGAACTGAGAATAAGCAGTTAGAAAAGTTACATAAAGGACATATTAAAACCAAAACAGTTTAGATCATGGGTTCCTTATCTAGGTTTAGGAAGGGAAGTTCAGGAAATCTAGGTATATACTGTATACTCAAGCTTTCCCCTATCATAACTGGAACTAGCTGGTAGGTAGGTAATACAAAAAAGATTTCTAAAAGAAACTAGCAAAGAAATGGGTAAACAGGATAACTAGTTCATCAGTGAACCAAAGGCATATAATTAGTGGAAAAAGCAAACATGTATAGAAAGAACTGGACCTAGGGAAAGGTTCTGCCAAGACACCAAAACAGAAATAGTGGAATGGACAAGAGAATCCACTCAGTCTGATAGCTAACCAAGGTATCATCAAACCAAGACAACCTTTATTCCAGGTTATCCATCTTCAGCAAATTAAAAGGCATTAGTCTAATGAACTTCCTGCCCAACACAGGATAAACAGCCAGACTCAAAAGGAATCAACATTACAGGTAAGTCACTGTAGGGGTAAGAATCAATGTTGAAGCTGCATAGAAGTTATCACAAGAGACCTCCCTGTGTGGTAGACCCTCAGAATAAATACACTGGCCATTCTTCAAAGGACAGAAGATACGAAATTCTTTTAAATCACAGCCCAAAACATTTTAGAATGTTCTGTGACTTAAGAACATAATGGAGAAAATTTGGAAGATCTTTCCTATGATGCAACACAGAAGAGACAAATTAAAGCTTAAAGTTTAGAACAGGGAACATAAGAGTTAACTCAGTGGGCAAAAGGAGTTCTGGTCTCTACACCCAAAACAACTCTAGAAACTTTACAGTAAGATTTCAGTCATTATGAAACATGGTGTAAAGTGACATGAAACATGACAGCCCCCTCTCCTTCCTGCCACAAGTTAGTAAAGAGATTCAAAGATGGTCCCTAATTATTAGTGAAAACAGCTGCTTTTACCATCAAGGAGTGGTTAGAAGTGGTTTGGGGACCCCAACCAACAATCCCTTGGCTTTCTCTGGCAAATATTCTGAAGAGACATTTTAAAGCACAATCCACCTCCTCCTCCTCGAACAAAGAAGTTCTCAAATTGGGGATGCACTTTCTGCCATCATTTCAACAGGCAAAAGCTAATCTAGAAGAGAAGGAAGAAACAGGGACCTAAAAGCTATTTACTAAATACCTTTGTTTACTCCAATGCTAGAAAGATTACTTCATAGAATGATTATGACTTTTAATGAAAACCAACGAAAACAATTTGCTCTGGCAGGAAGAGAATATGGGTGCCTCACAATAAGAGTTAAAAGATTACCAATAAAGTAACTGTAGTTAACAGAAATCAGTTTACGGATCTGAAAAAGGAAGGAAGAGTAGAAAAAGTCAAGATCCTCTTTTAAGCCCCTCGCTTCAGTAAACAGAAAAGCCTTATTCCAAGCTGAGATGCTTTACCAGTCTGTCCACCAAGAGGGAAAAGAAAGTACTTCTAGCCTCAGAATAAACCTTAATGAGGTTTTCCCATGAAATTCTAGCAGATCAAGGGTCAAAGATACAGTATTTGTGAAATTATCATAAGACTTTTCACTCAACCTCTACAACTAATTGGCTACATGCAGATGCATTTTGTGAGTAATCACTTCTCAGACCAGGAATAGGAGAAACCACCAGAATGCTAAGATTTTTTCCATTCTGTACTGACACTTGTTAGGCTAACACAGAAAACAATGCCTCTAACCTCCTCCTACCTTTCTTGTCAGGGGTAGGCTTAAAGTTAAACCTTTTTGCAGTTACATTGGCCATTAGCTGGTTTGTAACTATGTGCAAGGATATTTAGCCTGTCTAGAAGAAATGACACCTAAATTAGCCAAATCTAAAAGCATAAAGTTAGCTTTAAACCTTGGTCCATGGTCAAATCTGTAAAACCAGCTGGAAAAGCCCCTACACGCAAGGAAAATTCTAAGTCCACTTTCAGGGCTGTCAGAACAATAAATGTCAACACATTAAAATCCTACCAAAAGAAGCACTACTCTGAATATCAGTATCTCAAGGAAAAGGGTCATATACTTAAAGTTAGCATGAATAACAAAGCCAAAATTCCCTGAAAACTGCTCAGGGAATCAAGTTCTTATAGACTGGGTCTTAATCATATACTAATATACAATCTATACGGAACACATCAGAGAAAAACAAACTCAGCCTTCCAACAAAATACCAACCAGTGTCTACCTATTCTGAGAATGGCAATATCTTAGAAAAACTTTCTGAAAGAAATGAAAGAAGTGGGAAAAACCATCCAATCACTAGGTTTCTCATACATTTTAAAAACTAGATGCACTAAATTACATTTTGAACAGTGGCTCTTAGAGGTATGCAGTAAACGTACCTAGCACTTAAAAACACATCCCTAACTAGCGCTTATTTTAGTAGGTCTGGAGTTGGGCGTATTTCTTAAAAACACCATAGGTGTTTATGATGCTTAGTTAAGTCTCACTAATTTAATCAATTTCAAGCTTTATACTTCTTACCTATCTGATTTTTTTCCCCCAACAAAGTCATTTTCCTGAAACCTTGTTTTTTGTCACCTTCTCTGCCCCCACCTGCCCCCTGGCATTAATCAGCCCTCCTGAGGACATGTACCTTACACCTACACCTGCCCCAGGATAAGAGGCCTGTCTCCCCTATAGTCTCCAGACAAGGGGTAGAGGGATGCACTCTCATACTCAAAGATGCTTTGGCCAGGGCAGGAGAGGAACCTGAATGGATGAGATGCTCCACTAGCATCAATGTTTATTTCTGCTTTACATCTTTCCAGCTTGTGCCATATAATCGAATTCCAAACTGCTTCTTCCCCTTAGATGACTAACAGGTCTTTTCTCTTTTGGACCCCAAGGACCTTTCAGATCTCCTGATAAAAGAATCCATGAGCTTAAATAGAAAAACATCCATTCACATCACTTGCCTCAGCTCTCTGCCTAAACTGTAATTTAGAATGCAAAATCAACATTACCAATTTAATGTTATTAGTTTACATGTGCCAAGTTTTACAAAGCAATAATCGGGACAAATACTGGAAACTATTGCCTATAAATGGAAGTTAAGTTTTTTCTGCTTGCAAGATACAGAAATATTACAAAAACCACAAATCTGACACTAACAGGCCCTAAAATCTCAGAAAATGGATTCCTCTAGAATGTCATTTAGACCACTTTTTCCAAAAGCTGTAAAGTCTGACAACTCTCAAAGTTTTTTAGGCTATCTTCATTTCGGGGACAAGTGATAGCCTTGGCTTTCCCAATAGGGTAGAAGCCATCTGTTGGTTGGCTACTACTGGGCATTATTTTGACACATGCATTTGTCCCATCCAACTGAAAGTAACAAGACTGCACCATTTTTTTCTATTCAGCTAAAACACAACACACAGAAGGGAAAATGACAGAACTTTGGCGTCTATTTTCCCAGTAAGTGGAGGGAGTAGGGAACCAGAATAAAGCTACTTTATGATCTATATCTCTCACATTTTAACGGTTAAGTGTTAATAACAGAAAATGAGAAAAGGGAAAAAAGCACCTACTACTATTTTTGCCACTTTTCAGTTAGATATCCTGTTCACTTATGTGACCCACCTCATTCTAAGGGAAGCCCCCTATAACTTTTTAGCAGTAACCCTAGCAGTAACCCCAGTCATTGAGCTGGAATAAGAATTAAACAGGAAGAATTAAGAATCATCTTGTGAATTTAGCACACATGCATCTTAAAGTTAGGCCCTAAATGGTCATAGCTTTCCACTACTGCCATCTAGAAAGAAATTAATGTTTTCATAAACGCCAAAAGGAATTATCCTGTCCAATTCTTTGCTTGGATTTTCGGGGTTTGGTTCTATAACCAATCTGGTGACATTCTTTAGGAAAACTCTGACAAACTTAAGAAAACATTCTACTATATATTGCTCTGTACTGAATAGGGGTCTGTGCATTAAGAGTCCAGGGGGGTGGCAAAGACAGACCACCAACTCCAACTCTGGAGGTACTCACTCATGCCCCAGGACCAGCAAAGTTAGAGATGAAAAATCCAGGAGACAACATGAAGCTGGCTGTTACCCAAACTGAAGAGCTCATTCCTGCCTCCTATTTGACTACAAAGGGTTATTATTATTTTTTAAAGTTGCATTTCAATCATTTGACTAAGAAGTTAAAATTAGAATTACCTAATTTAAACGTTTCCCCTGGAAGGCACTTCTTTTCCCTGTATATATTTCTTCTATTAAACAAATAATGCATGCATGTTTAGCAAAATATACAGGGACACATAAACAGACTAGTAATTACTTAGCGTAGTGCTTTCTGATTCCAGATTACTTCTTATCTTAACTTCATTTTTATTTCTTTTCTTCATTCTTCCGTTTCAAATTCTGACTTCTTTCATCTTCCCCACTTCACACAAATTGCTCAATATTCTACAAGTGGGACTTCTGGTCTGATAATTAGCATGCATTCTTTCTTTTATTTTTTCAAATTTCAGCTTCACTTATTCCTGAGCTTCAAATACTCATTTATAAAACTTGTCAAATGACGACTTCCGCATTTTCCTTCTTCAACATTAACCTTAATAGAAAAAGAACAGGATGAAGAATATTTTAAAACTCCAGGATAAAATCCAGTGCCAAAACTGAAACTAGAAAAAAAAAAAATCCCTCTTGTTGTTTTGGATTTTTAGAAAAGCTAGAATACGCAGCTCAAAAAACTGAAACTAGTTTCCTGCTGGCTCTAAAATATATAATCAATCTCTTTTGTCTACTCCAAGTAGATTTATCATGCTTAAGCTGAATGTGAAGTGCACGACTGAACATTTACTGTTCAACTGACATTTTAAGAACTGTAATTACATTTCACACTTCTTATCGTATTCATCAATAGAAAGTATGTTCAGTGTCAAAAGCACATCTCTAGTCAAAAAGTGACACGTAAATACAAAGTGCAAGAAAGGAAAGCACGGACAATTCATTTGCACAATGATGACAAGGCTGAGGGTTGAAGAGGTTTACAAATTGTGACTAAGGGCAAGATATGTATTTAACGTCACACATTTTTTTAACTGCAAAAGTAGCTCTGTAAAAAAACAATTAGGGAATTTGAAAATTTGGACTATAGTGTTCAACCCACCGCTGGAAAGCTGCTCTAGTGAGATTTTATAATATGAATGGCCCAACTTACTAAATTTAGAACTAAAATCATTAAAAAGATCAAGTCAACCAACTACTACAAGCGAGTAGCTATGAAGAAAGCAGAACAAACTTGAATCCAACAGTGGTGTTTTCAAAGAATTTTTGGTGAAATCTCCCCCCTCAATGAACAAAGTATTAAAATCTTCTGCAGTCCAAAGGAGCAATTCTACTTTGAAAGGTGGCAATATTGGGAGAAAATTACAGCTCACCTCCTGAAATTATTAAAAAGACTCGATATCACCTAACAGATCAATAAAGTATAATAGTGTCTACTGAACACCTTAATCAAAATAACTGCCCTCATAAAACATCCTAGTTTCCCTGAACTTCACCTTATGATCTTTCACTGTTAACAATTTCCTCTCCTAGTTTTTCTGAAAATAAAACTTTCTGGGGGGGGGGGAACCAGAGAGAGAGTGAGAGATGAGTCTTTATACCTATCTGATCAAAAAGACAACCATAACCTTCAGTCTAGTTTTTCAATGTTAATTATTGCTTATTTAATCCAGGAAAAAATTTAAATAACTTTTTATTTAAGGGAGTCACAGTAATTCATTTTAATATCCATCACTAAAATGTAATGGGAAATGTTTACTGCCAGCACAAATGTAATCGTGGAATCAGAATGCCCAAGCAGGTTTCCTCTTAAGGCCTCCTAAAGTTTAAATACAGGGCTTAGGTGCAGAAGATGCTGGAAGAGGCCAAAGCTCTAGATACCACAAGTTTTCAATATGGACGCCTTCCTGCTATTTCATTACTCCTTCCCAACATTCTCCCTTCTTCCATATTTGAAGAACAAAGCACACTGCTAGATAATATAAATACTAGGTTCATTGAAACCTCAGCTAAGTTCAAGTGGCCACTTCATAAAACCAGAAGAACTACTGGGCTAATGTTATATACATATGGTTAAGAGATCCTACTTACAAATAAGCAGAAATTTGTCCCATAACCAACACAATTTTTGTTAAAATAATTCTAGGGACTACAGCTGGAATTTATGTAACATTAAAAACGTGCAAACTCATTAGGTTGATCGACAAGGTAGTATTTTAAAAACTAGGAGGAGATAAAGAAAAACTCATTGAATCTGCTATAAAGATCAATGCTCATATCAACGTACGGACTATACTATTTTTTTCTGCAGCTAAACTCTACCGGAAGGTTGGTTGGATAGAAAAATCCTCAAAGACTGAAAATTTCTGAAAAAACTGTCATCTGACATGCCTAAATGAGCTCTAAGCCCAAGCTTTTAAAAGGATCTCTTGCAAATACATACAGACTCTGAATTTACATTCATAAAACATTCAAGCGCAAATATGTTTTACTGTTTCAGAAGACTACTTTTTAATCTAATATCTAAGCAAAAAAAACAAACAAAAAACAACCCCAAAAGGGTCCTCATCCATGCTGTCATATTCAGCAATCTTGTTGATAAAAATCAGAATGTAACCTCCAAAACCCAATTCAAAGCAAAGATTTTGGGGGAATTTGAAGACTAATTTGCTATAATGAAGAACTCCCCAACCCCAGCTTAAAAACAAGCCTGACCCCCCTCCCCCCAAAAAACTAAATTGAGTGAACACTTAAAATTCCCAATCACATCACTGTAGGTCATAGGAAAATAATACAATTATGAGTAAAACACTGATCAACATAACACGCAATGCTAAGGCTCAAAAGATATACACACTGTAGCATTGTCCTCTTGGGCAAAATGTCAACAACTATGCAAGTATTAATATTTACCAGGCTTTGGATTTTACTGGAGATAAGGAATGGGAAAAAGCTGTACAAGGCAAATTCCATTTAACACACCTCTCATCTGAATTCCTGTTCAATCTTTTCACAAAACCAGTAGTACTTACCTTATAAACACTTGTAATTTCAGTATGAACATGCCACCTTCTAGTTCCAGGCCATATCCGTAACATTAAATCATTCTTAGTTAAGACCAAGAAAAATATTCTTCAACCTGGTTTCAAGAGACTTGTGCCTAACCAGACTCACACTGAAACAAAACTATTTCCTCCCACCAACATTAATTTAATCCTCTAGGAAGAAAGAGATTGATATTTTAGTTTTGAAAATTTGGATTTAGAGTTAGAAGCTAAAAACAATTCAAAAAGACAACCCAAGATTAAGCAGAAGAGGAAATAAACTGCAGAATCTGAAAGGCAGTTTGATGGGATAGTATCCAGATGCTATTCATCTCTACAAAGAATAAGACTAAAGATAATATACCTATATTGTATACACATTACTTCTACAAAAATAGGCAACACTATCAAGAGTAGTTATTGCAATCTTGATAGACAAATTAAAATGATTTGGTCCATACAAATAGCGTTTCCTTAGTTTCTGGTTTCTCTAGTTAAAGACCCATTTATACAAGCTAAAGAAATTAGTTAGGAGGTTTGAACATTAAACCAGTGCCAAACACAAACAAACGTCACCACACCCTAAAGAGTGTGACCATAATTGGGCCTTACAAGATTTATTTACCACCCCCCTCTCACCATTACCATGCACCTCTAAACTTGGCTACATGACTCTATCATGTTCTTATTCTCCCAAATTGTGACATGACATATCTGCTAAAAGCACCTCTCTTTTTTCCAAAGGTGCTTTGCAAAAAACGTGACCAATTTTGGGAAATGACTGGAAGAAACTAGAACTTTGAAATGAATATCTTACTTTAACATGGATTTGGCCAGATCAGGGAAGTCAGCTCTAATTAGCAACAGGTTTTAATTTAAATCTATCAACTCTGACATGAAAAATCCCAGATACAGGTAAAAGGTAGATTCTGCCATAACTGAAAGTGTGAAACGAACCACAAAAATTCAGGAACGCACCCTAGCTGCACATTTAAAACAAGACAAAGGAACATAAGGAACCACGACTCTGTCAATATTCACGCAATAAAGTAAACACACTATCAACAAGCAAGTCGAGGATAATTTATTGCTCGCACCCCACCCCAGTCTGTATAGGAATCGAACTTCTAATAGTCTAGAGCGGCGGGGCTGGTGGCTATGGTGGGGCAGGAGGTGGTTCCAGCTGATAAGATTTTAGTGATTACATTAACATTAGCTGATTAGACTAGTATTAGTGATTTACATCAACAATTTGTAATGTCTGAAAACTCAGAGTGGAATGAAAGTTAATTTTTCAGGCTCCAGATAAGCTATTCATAGCAGGCCATGTCCAAGATGGAATGCAACGGTTTTCCCACTGTTTTCAGGCACTTCCAAAAGGAAGTTTCTAGCCAATCAGACCTGAGTGCTCTACCTAGTGTTTTTAATGGCATTATATTTAAATCATCCCACTGAGCTTTATGGTTTTGCCACGCATTCTTTGGGAGTCCCAAACGTATTTGTTTTAGGTATAGGCTAACCACTTCAGGTTCCAATAAACCGACTGGAAAGCAATCTACATACAAAACAAACGCCAAAGAAAACAATGCGGAAGTACTCCACAACGTCAGAGTTCAGAAAAACTCTTCCAAGAAGTCAAGACTCTATGTAAGACAAAATATCAATTTTTAACATGTACCTTTAAATTTTTTTATTACTTTGTCTCCTTCCGTAAGAATTTATTGAATCACCATTCTATGTAACGGGATTGTGATATAACTAGGATGTATATTCTACTAACAGAAAGTACCAATTCAAAAACTTGATTAATGGGATGACAATGTCTCTTGAGATGTCTCAAACCAGGACCTAATTCTTGAAATTGTTTCCTCCCTTACTTAAAAAAATACCCTAACTTTCCTTTGGGGAATTTTTCATCTTCTCAAGCACACCATCACAAGTAACTTACTCAGGTTTATTCAACTGAGAGCTCTAGTCAGAGACCAGTCATTTTGTAGTCTCAAAACAATGCAAAAGTATCCTATAATTGTTTTGTTTAATAGCTGAAGACTAAAATTATCATTTGCTTTCCAGTCCGAACACTGACGCCTAGTTTCGACAGTATATTCAACCGGCAGAAACCATAACCCACAGCTTTAACAACTTGTGAACTTGATCCAAGCTTTCTCACCCTAAGAGCGAGCTTAAAAAATAATCACACACACACTGGTGACAGTGGCAATCAATCGTCTTACGGAAAAACATATAAAGCCAATACTCATCTGCACAGGTAAAGGCGGGGCCTGATTAGTTCAAGGCAAATTAATCAGTCTTGGCTCCAAAGTTACACAGTAAATTCACTAAGACTCCAAGAGCTAAGGAGTTTCTCTATAAAAACGCCCTTCTAATGAACCAACTAAAATTTGTTTCATGAGTTTGAGAAAATATTTAAGTAGATTTACCTGACAATTACAGATAAACTGTAAAAACACCCAACTTAATCCCATCAAGTAAAAAAAAAAAAGTCAAGTTCCATGGTGCTTTTTATTACCCTTCTAACAAACCTCCAAATATGCAAGATTCTGGCAAGACTGACATTTCTGCATCTTAGTACTCATGAACCCGCAACCAAGCTTTACATCATGCTTTCTTAGCCCGGGAACTTCCTTATTTCTGCAGTTTATCCAACCCTCACCAAACTCCACATTTTGGAGTGGAAACTTTAAAAAGTGCACCAACACAACTTGTGCTTCGCAGAGTAGGAATGCCTCAAAACAAAGAAAACAACGGCGCCGTAAATTGCTGCCCGCCAATTTCTCCTCCACCATCTCGCAGAAAAAAATCTACTCCCTCAAACAAGAAAATCTCAGCGAACCCGTGGTCTACTCTGGATACCGAAAACGATTTTGGGTTTGAAAGCCCTTTCGGTATCAAAGAAAAGCACTCCATTTAGGCCGAACACAAAGCTGGCGCGCAACCCCCTCAAACTAACGGGTCCAGAACTTAGTCTACCTCAGACTAGTTTCCCCATTTTAAAAGAGGCCCCAAGAACACCGTAGATTCCCATTCTTTCGGGGCCCAGAATACGATCCTGTCTTAACCTAAATTCTGAGAAAAAAAATCCCAAAGAACGCTGCCTTTCTGCCCGCCCCGTCCCCCGCGGCCTGGAGGTTGTCGCGCGGCTCCTCCGCCATTTTGTGCCTCTGGCAGCGCGCCCAGTCCGCCAGCCCAAGATGGCTGCGGCGAGGCTTCACAGGAGAGCAACGGCGAAACGAGATACCGCTCCCCTCCCCCACCACGGAGGGGACGCAGCGGCCATTTTTAATTCCCCCCCACCCCCATAACGGAAAAAACCGCCGTTTCGAGTAAAGGGCCACCTAAACCCGCCGGCGGCCTCCTTCACGGATAAAGACACTATCCACTAGGGCTTTTAAACCTCTGACTCCCATCCCTCCCGGTCTCAGACTTCGGAGTCGAAATCGCCCCAGTCTCCCGGTCCGAGGCCGACGGGCCTGGAAAGAGATGCAAGAAGCTGGGACCACACAGCCGCCCCCTGCACCACCGCTACGTACCCGCTCGCCGTAGTTCTGCTCGCCGCTGTCGCTCATGACTTCTAGCTGCTCTCGCCGCCCGACGTGCTTCAATCGAAGCTGCCAACCTCTTGCGCCTTCTACCTAGAGGCTCAGCCGCAGCTCCGCAGCACGCACTGGTTCCCGAGCCGCTGAGACGAGAAACGCTCCGCACCGCCTCCGCTCGGGCTCTAAGTCTCCCGGATGTGACGCGGCGCTCTTTAACCAGGCCCCACCCCCTCCCAGAAGGCGCGCTTTCTTGGCTCCGCCCCTCCGCGCTCGGCTTTCCCTTTACAGCAGTGGCGCGTCCCGAGCTGTACGTGACGTAAACCCCGCCCCTCGCGCCGCGCTAACCCCGTCTCCGGGTCTTTTTGAGGCGGGAAAGAAAGCGCGCCAGTGGCCTCAGTGGTGGTCGCCACGGGGCGTCGTGATGTCACCGGCCACGCCTGACTCTCTTCTGGAACTTTCTGGGAAGCTGTCGTGGAGCGTGGGGGAAGGGAGGGAGGAGAGGGCCGCCGTTTCTCCCATCCTTCTCTCCGTTCTTCCGCTTTATTCGTTTCTCTTTTTTTGTGTCTTGATTTGGTTGGAGAGGGAGGAGGTCCGTATATTGGGTTCCGTGCTTTCCTTTGGTTTTCTGTAGTTTCAGTTGTGGATCTTTCCTACCTGAAAACCCTTCATTTGAGCATCTGTTAAATACCAAAGCACTTTACCAGATCTTGATGTACTGAAATCAGCCACAATCTCTCATCTGAAGTTAGTGGTGTAATAAGGGAGAACTGTTAAACATACACTTGAAAACTAAGATTTTGCGTTAGAGAGATGTACAGCTATAGCCGTGTCACAAGGAGTGAAGATTAATTATGCCATCACTCAACAACATGACATAGTGGAAAGAGTCCAAACTTGGAAGTTCAGACATCCCTCTGGGCCTGTTGTTTCCCTTTAGAGAAAACAAAGTATGGTACCCAGCTGATGAGGTACTTTGATACCTGTAAAGGGCCATTTGATTTTTTAAAACAGCTTTCTTGAGATATAATTCACATACCACGCAATACTCCTGTTTATGGTGTACAATTCAAGTGGTTTTTGTATTTACGGAGTTGTGCAACCATCACAATTTCAGAACAGTTTCATCACCCCCAAAAAGAAACCTGTCATTAATAGTCCTGGTACATCTTCCCCCTCACATTCCCCCCCCCACACACACATACACACACTCAACCCTCCCAGCTCTAAGGACTCTAAAATCTGCTTTGTCTATAGTTTTGCCTATTCTGGACATTTCCTATAAGAATGGAATCGTATATGTAATATGAAATCCTTTGTGACTGGCTTCTTTAACAGTATAAAGTTTTCAATGTTCATCTGTGCTGTAGCATGTATTACTATTTCAGTCCTTTTTATTGCTGAATAATATTTCATTGTATAAGTGTATCACATTTTATTTATCCACTCATCAGTTTGGTAGACTTTTGGGTGGTTTCCACTTTTTAGCTATTATGAATGATGCTGCTGTGAACATTCATGTACAAGTTTTTGGATGAACATATATTTTCAGTTCTTTGGGGAATATACCTAGTAATGGAACTGCTAGGTTGTATGGTAACTCTATGTTTAACTTTTAGAGGAACTGCCATTTAATTATAGGTGTGAAGTGGTATGCCATTGCGATTTAGATTTGCCTATCCCAAATAATGATGTTGAGCATATTTCATGTGTTTATTGCCCATTTGTAGATCTTGTTTAGGGAAATGTGTATTCAGATACCTTGCCCATTATTACTTTTATTATTGGGTTGTAAAAAGTGGCAGTTTGATTCTTGCTTGTTTAAAATAGTCATCTGGGGACTTCTTGGTGGTGCAGTGGTTAAGAATCTGCCTGCCAGTGCAGGGGATACTGGTTCGAGCCCTGTTCTGGGAAGATTCCACATCACGTGGAGCAACTAAGACCATGTGCCACAACTACTGAGCCTGTGCTCTAGACCTTGCGAGCCACAACTACTGAGCCCGTGTGCCACAACTACTGAAACCTGCACGCCTAGAGCCTGTGCTCTGCAACAAGAGAAGCCACCACAATGAGAAGCTCACCCACTGCAACAGAGTGGCCCCTGTGTGCTGCAACTAGAGAAAAGCCCATGCACAGCAATGAAGACCCAATGCAGCCAAAAATAAATAAATAAATAAATAGTCATCTGGAACAGTATCAAGTTTTTAAGGTACCTGAGACCCAGAGATTTCGTGATGACTCAAGGTGACAATTGTCCTCTCTTTTTGCATACTCTCCAAAGCCAACCTCATCTGCTTTCATGGTTTCAATCAGGGACCTATATGATTATGGTTTCCAAGTCTGTATTTTTAGACTTGAACATCCCCCACCCCTCCAGTTCCATGTTTAAATTCTAGTTGCTTATTTTAATATTTACCCAGATATTTCAGAGGCTTAGAAAAATTAGCATATCCAAAATTAAGCGTTTTAATAGTCTATTCCTCCTTTGCCCTTGAAACATCTCTGCTAAAACTTTCTTCTCTCTCTCCCTAATTTAATTAGTTAACACTTCTCATCAATTCCACTTCCCATACATTTTTAAAATTTATCTTCTTTTTCTCTATTCCTCTTGTCACCATTTGTCAGAGCTTCATCAACTCACTTATCTGAAGTGCAAATTATCTTAGAAACTAAAGTGTTTGTGGAGTTTTTACCTCTTTAAACACTGTATTTCAAGTTCTAATAAGAGGAAATCAGGTTATAAAAAAATAAAAATATAACCTTGGACCTGGAATCATAGTCCACAAAGATGAAATGATAAAGGGTGTATCTGAAAACAACTCTAGTACACTTTTCCCCAATAACTGTGTTTGGAATTTTGCAATGATCCCTTGTGCTTTTGTGCATTTAATAATTTCTAATCATTTTATCAGCTAGGCTGTACCATTTCTAAACATTTTTGTATCCTCCCTGGGATGAAGAGATTAAATTTATTTCCTCCTTTTTAACACCTACATACTTGTCAGTGTGATGTAATTTAAAAATTAAGTCAGGAGCAAAATGTTAATTGTAAAATCTATGTGAGTCAGCAATATGGGTGTTCATTGTACAATTCTCTTCACTGTTTGAACATTTTCATAATAAAATGTTGAGAGAAAAAAATGTAAGTCAGGTCATGGTATAACATGCTTTGAAACCATCAATGGCTTCTCATAACTTTTAGGAAGGACAAAGTCCAAAAAGCTTAATACAATCTGCAATTCACTGCATGATTCATTCCTTATCTGCCACTCTCTCCCTTGTTTGCTATGCTGTAGGCATACAGTTTCTCATGCCCCATGTATGCTCAAAGCTGGACCTCTGAATGAGCTGTTCCCTCTTCCTGGGACACTTAACAACTACCTTCCACCCAACACACACCTAAACCTGCGCTCCTACTCAGATCTCAGGCCTTGTCTTGCTTCCTGGTTTAGAATAGATCAGATCTCTTGTTTATATACTCTTATAGGCACCCCTCATATTGTTCATAATAATTTTAATTAAACAATAGTAATTATATAATTATTTTTGTGATTTTGCCTTTTACGTCTGTCTTCCCCACTAGACTAAATTCCTTGAGGACAGCGCCCATGCCTCGTTTGTCCACCTTTATACCTAGTACCAGTGCCTGGCACGTAGTAACCCTTCAGTAACACTTGAGTGAATGAAAGAAAGCAAAGTATGAATTTAAAATTTATTGGGTAGGCAACAGCATGCCTTTATACGTCCTTGAGGAGGGGACTGAGTTGCTGAGAGGAGGGAAGATTGTCCTGGCAAAGATATGGTCGTCAGGCTGGAGGGTTTATGTGACAATTCATGTCTATATCTTCAGCACCTTGCACAGGGCCAGGCTGTTGAATGAGTGACCTTGTGGAACATGGTTCCTGTACGGTAACTATGAGGTGAGGAGGACTGGACTCCCATGGCAGCAAGAATGGAGATTAAGCAGTGGGTGGGGAGACTCAGAAAGGGTGGGCTTGACTGGTCTTGATGATGGGAATACGAGGAGAAAAGGAAAAGAGATAGTAAAAAAAATGACTACAAAATGTTTATGTCTTGGTTGGGGAGATATATACAGGAGTAAATAATGTGCCCACTTGGGAGTACTCTCTGAGGCTTACTCCTACAACTTAGGGGAAAGCCAGAGGCTGGCCCCAAATTTAATTATCCTGTCCCTTTATAGAATCTAGGCCCTCTCCCCCAATGTCCCTTTATATTAAACTTTCTCTATTCATATTACTATGTGGCTTATCTCTCCTGATTGGACCCTGACTGATTCAGAATTGCTCCCAGGAGGGGTCCCCCAAGATACTACTGGGATGTGGAAGTGAAGGAGAGAGAAAATCTAGACCAAATTCTGGGTTCTGGCTTGGGTGACCAGGTAGAAGGACAATGGTACCATTAACTAAGGGAAAATAAGGGAAGGTGGGGCAGAATGAGGAGTTCAATTTGAGACATCCAAATGAAGATATCTAGTGAGTACTGGTTATAACAGTCTGGGGCTCAGGGTAGATTTGGGTGGAATATACAACCAGAACTAGAATTACCAATATAGAGATGGTCAAGAAAACCTTACACTGAATAAGCAAGATCCTCAAAGGAGACATGTGAGGGTGTCCTCATGTAACAGAGAAGAACAAACCTGACTCCATATTGGATCTATTCTTTTAGCTCTAACCTTTGTGCTCTGGTGCCTGTGCTTAGTCATGCTGGCTCTGTACCTGGTTTAAAAGAATGTTGCCTATAGCCTGAAATATACATAATAGCCCTGTCTCAAGGCTCTGTCTCCCAGGCTTGACCTTTAAAGCCATAACACTTTTCATTCATATAAAGAGTTGTAGATCGTTCATATAGAGATAAAAAGTTGTAGAACAGAAAATAACATTTGTCTTATTGGAGGTTTTCAGGAACATAGTGACTGGAGCTACATGGACAGCTACAAGATCAAGATCAAAGGATTATCACATCCCCTCTGGGGTCTGGCTGGCACCAAGAAG
Source organism: Globicephala melas (assembly GCF_963455315.2). Taxonomy (NCBI): domain Eukaryota; kingdom Metazoa; phylum Chordata; class Mammalia; order Artiodactyla; family Delphinidae; genus Globicephala; species Globicephala melas. The sequence continues at coordinate 81,176,168 of NC_083317.1, read as the reverse complement.
TCTGCAACAACCAGTCACACCCCCTTCCCTTTTAGCATAAAGAAGCCTGAATTCTAACTTGGGTAAGATGATTCTTTGGAACACTAGTCTGCCGTCTTCTTGGTCTGCTGAATTTCTGAATAAAGTTGCTATTCCTTACCCCAACACTTCATCTCTCTATTTATTGACCTATCATGCAGCTAGCAGTATGAGCTTGGATTCGGTAACAGAGAACTAATAGCAGAGAAAGTGACTGAACGCTCATTCATTGCTTGGAAACATGAATATGGAAATCACAAGTTGGAGACTTAGTTAAGGCTGGTTTTCATGAACCAGCTTATTATTTATTTATTTATTTGTATTTATTTATTTTTTTGGCTGCTTTGGGTTTTCGTTGCCGCACGCAGGCTTTCTTTAGTTGTGGCGAGGGCTACTCTTCGTTGTGGTGAGTGGGCTTCTCATTGTGGTGGCTTCTCTTGTTGTGAAGCACATGGGCTCTAGGCGTGCAGGCTTCAGTAGTTGTGGCTCGTGGGCTCTAGAACACAGGCTCAGTAGCTGTGGCACATGGCCTTAGTTGCTCCGCAGCATGTGGGATCTTCCTGGACCAGTGCTCGAACCCGTGTCCCCTGCATTGGCAGGCGGATTCTTAACCACTGCACGACCAGGGAAGTTCATGAACCAGCTTAGAACTGCGAGGAAATTAGGAAAACATTTATTATTATTATTTTTGGCCACACCACGTGGCATGCGGGATCTTAGTTCCCCGACCAGGGATCAAACCGGCACCCCCTGCAGTGGAAGCACAGAGTCTTAACCACTGGCCCGCCAGGGAGGCCCCTAGGAAAACATTTAGTTGTAATGATGGCTATGGCTGTATAATGTAAATAATTGTGGTGAAACAACCAATCATTTTGGAGAGTCCTGAGCACTAAAGGAAAATTCAGCCTATGAAAAAATAAAAGAATTAAATTAGACACCTTCTCCAGCTACCTAAGAGAAACCTGGGAAAGTAGCAAAAATTAGAATACCAAAATAACAAAATGTAGCAATCAGACATTTAGCATATAAAGAAAACATTTGCCTTAGAATTATTATTACATTACTAATGTAGGATGAGGATAAAAAATTCAAACAATGTGCAATGTAAAAAGTGAAAATCCTGCACTTCCCTGGTGGTGCAGTGGTTGAGAGTCCACCTGCCGATGCAGGGGACACGGGTTTGTGCCCCGATCCGGGAAGATCCCACATGCCGCAGAGCAGCTGGGCCCGTGAGCCATGGCCGCTGAGCTTGCGCGTCCGGAGCCTGTGCTCCGCATCGGGAGAGGCCACAACGGTGAGAGGTCCGCGTACCGCAAAAAAAAAGTGAAAATCCTTTTTCCTATTCTTTTTTCTTTCCAGCTCACTCCTCAGAGGTTACCTCAGTTAAAAATTTAGTGTATAAACCTTTAGACCTTTGATAGGTAAAAAAAATTTTTTTTAGTTTTGATAAAACACATGATATCTGGACTTCCCTGGTGGCACAGTGGTTAAGAATCTGCCTGCCAATGCAGGGGACACGGGTTCGATCCCCGCCCGGTCCGGGAAGATCCCACATGGCGCGGAACAACTAAGCCTGTGTGTCACGACTACTGAACCTGCACTCTAGAGCCCGTGTGCCACAACTACTGAAGCCCACACACCTAGAGCCTGTGCGCCGCATCCAGAGAAGCCACTGCAATGAGAAGCCCGCGCACCAAAATAAAGAGTAGACCCCGCTCACCACAACTAGAGAAAGCCACGCACAGCAACGAAGACCCAACGCAGCCAAAAATAAATAAATAAATAGATTTATTTAAAAAAAAAAAAAACACATGATATCATGGTATACATATTCCTTTAACATACTATTCTGAAACTTGGCTTTTTTCATTTAACGATCTAAAGTACGCTAAATATCTTTCCATATTAGTACATACAGATTTAGCTCAAATTTTAAAAATAGTTACGTTATTCCATTGTAAACATGTACCATGATCTATTTTACTATTCCCTTTTTATGAAGATGAGAAGCCGCTATTTAAAGAGCAGTGAAAACAGTGTTCCTGGGAGGAAATCAGCCAGGGCACAAATGCACTAAAGTGAGAACGTTTGTCAGTTTCCAGGAGCCTAGAGACCAGATCACGGGATCCCTGTGAGCACCGCTGAGTACCGGAGGGGGCTGGTGGTGCTGAGAGCAGGGTCTAGACTGTCTGGGGTTAAACACTGCCTCCACCATTACTGAGAGACGCTGGGTGAATTTAAACCCTGTGCCTTGTTTGCCTTGTCTGTAAACTGGAAATTATAAGAATACCTACTTCACAGGCTTCTTGTTAGGATTCCTTGAGTTAGTAAATATAAAACATTTATAGTAATTGTCCAGCTGATAATAAGTTAGCGATTATTATGTAGGTCATAGAAAGGGTGTTGGATGTTATTTTATTTATTTTTTAACATATGCAATTTAAATTAATTAATTAATTATTTTATTTTTTGGCTGCACTGGGTCTTTGTTACTGCGCGCAGGCTTTCTCTAGTTGCGGTCAGCAGGGGCTACTCTTTGCTGTGGTAGGAAGGCTTCTTTCTCATTGAGGTGGCTTCTCTTGTTGCGGAGCACGGGCTCCAGGCGCGCAGGCTTCTGTAGTTGTGGCACGCAGGCTCAGTAGTTATGGTGCATGGGCTTAGTTGCTCTGTGGCATGTGGAATCCTCCCGGACCAGGGATCGAACCCATGTCCCCTGCACTGGCAGACAGATTCTTATCCGCTGAACCACCAGGGAAGTCCCTGGATATTATTTAAATGTAATGGAAAGCATTGAAATGTTTTCAGCAGATGAATGGCTTAATTCAGTTTTTATTTTTACAGGACCACACTCTCCATTGGATGGAAAATGGGTTGGAGGGAGGTGAAAACTAGACCAGTTATGAAGCTATTGCATTGGTCCAGGAAAGAGCCCATTGCAATAGTGTGGTGGCAAAGGAGACAGAGAGAAATGGACAGATTTTAGATCTATTTTGGAGACAGAATTGAGCTGACTTGTAGGAGGGTGAGGGGATGGAGACATGAAGAAGCACTCAAGAAAGGCTGTGGGTGCTCCAGACTGAGATGCGGGAGCCTGAAAGGGAAAGAGTTAAAGACGGGGAAAGGGGGAGGGGGGAAGGGGAGGGGGGATTAGTGTTTGATTTTGAACTCAGTAAGTTTGAGATGTTATGAACTATCAAAGTGGAAGTTGTCAAGTAGGCAGTTTGATATACAAATACAAAATTGGATATACATTAAAGTCTTATAATACGTCTGGACTTCATAAATCGTATTTGTTGTCAATCATGAATTTTTATTCTGCAGGTAGTTATTAAGCAACAAATTATGCATTGAACACTAAAATATTTTGTTGACAATGGATCATTTTAATTGGATTCTTTAATTAGAAAAGTGATGTATCTTGCATGTATACTATTGACTATAATATTCTACCATATGGCTGCACATAATTTAATCCTTTCCTTGTTTTTTCTAATTTTTCAACATTTGAAATAATGCTTCAATGAATATTTTTTGTACATAAACCTATATCTGAGATCTTAATTTTTTTTTTCGCTTAGGATAGGTTTGTAGGAAAATAATTTGTCAAGTGTGATATTTTTTAGTATTCTTTTGTTTTAGTAGTACAATATTATTGTCTATATTCACTATACTGTGCATTAGATCTCTCTTTTTTAGGACTTTTGAAGCATATTGTCAACTTACTTTCCAGAAAAATTGTACTAATTTACACTCCTAGTCACAATATATGAAAGTTCACCATATCATTCATCAAAATTAAAATATTCGTTAAACTAAGAGGTGAAACATGACATCTGGTAGTTGTTTAATTTGCATTTCTTTAACAACCAGTGACAGGATTATCTCTGCTAATCTCCTATTGCTTTTACCACTGACAGATGGCTGTGATTCTCCTGGCATGCAGTCTTCTCTCTGCCCTCATTATCCCTTTCACCTGGTTTATTCCTACCCAATTCTTCACCTTTCATCTCCAGTGACACTCCTTCAGTTCTGACTGCCCTTCTTCCTGCCTCTTGTGTATGTCTATTTTCTTTGATTTATGTTCTCATAGACCCATGTTCCTCTCCTTCAGAGAACTTATTTCAGCTTGTAATTATATATTTATTAGCAGAAGTGTTTGATTAATGCTTATTTTCCCCCAAATCCTAAGTTTCAAGAAAGTGCAGGAATATTTTGGTCATCATTGAATCCCCACTCCATAAACAGTTGTGGAATGAATTGATAGACAAAACAAATGAATAGGAAGTGGGAAGAGAGAGGCACTATAATTGGGTAACCTGGGTCACGTGCCTACCCCTGTGCTGGGAGGCAGGTCTATTACTGAGAAAAGAAGCAGTGGCACAAATAAGGTTAATGGGAAATTACTGTGAGCTGGGCAGCTGTCCCAATTTGTATTGACCACAAGACATTCTAAATTTTCTTGTAGTCAGAACTACAGATTTTCTTTATTAGGAAAATCTTTATTACATATAGGCTGAAAAGGTTCTATCTCATCCTGAGTAAAATTTTCCTCTAGGTATTTCCTTTTTATGGTTTCCTTTAAACATTTGATAGCAGTTGGACAGTTCTCATGATGAAAATGTAGAAAAAAAACACAAACAAGGTTTGGCATACAGGAATAAATTTTCTGAACTGGATAGAAGTGAAAGAGAGAGTAAAACTCTCTTTGTCTTCTGATACATGACATATCAGACAAATCTGATATATTTTGTGGGGGGCTGGCCACACTGTGTGGCTTGAGGGGATCTTAACTCCTCCACCAGGGATCAAACCCATGCCTTCTGCAGTGGAAGGGTGAAGTTGTAACACCCTGGACCACCAGGGAAGTCCCACCTCTCAATTTTCTTATGGAGACTCTGGTGCTATAGCTTTTTTGATACCCTCCCTATTAAGGTCCTAAACTGGCCACAAGTGTACTGAGAGATTTTGTTTATGAAGTCTTTCCTTACTCATAATTTACAAAGATAATCTATACTTTCTTCTACTTACTGTTTTCATCTGTCACATTTAGGTTGAATTCCATCTGGAGTCTACTTTTGTGTGTGCTGTGAGATATAGATCATTTTGTTTTTCCCATATAGATATAACCAGTTTCCTCAACATTGGATATTTAAATAACTTGTCTTTTCCTATGTGGTGCTGCTGTCATTGTATATTACATTCCCATACATGTTTATCTTGAAGCTATCTATTCTGTTCCATGGGTCTATCTGACTGGGCTTACAACAATATTGCTTTTTTAAAAAATATTGGGCTTCATGATACATCTTTTTGTTGTTGTTGTTTTGCATAGTACATCTTTAAAACTGGTAGGACAATTCCCCTTTTGTGATGGTCTTTTTGATGTGTCACCTTGGCTGTTTTTTTAATTATTATTATTTTTAACCACTATGCACTTTCCTTGGCTGGTTATTTACTCAGTCAAAACTAATCTAGGTGGTGTTGTGAAGATATTCTGTAGATGTGATTAAAGCCCATTAATCTGTTAACTTTAAGTAAGGAAAATAATCTTAGATAAACTGGGTAGGCCTGATCCAATCAGTTTAAAGGCCTTGAGAGCAGAGCTGGGGCTTCTCTGTGGAAGAAGACATTTGTCCTCTGGACTGCAGCTTCAGGCTGTACCTGAGAGTCCCAGCCTGTCCTCTGTGACAGCCTGCCCTATGAATTTCAGACTTGTATAGGCAAACCCAAAATTATGTGAGCCAATTTCTTGCAATAAATTTCTTAATATATATCTCAGACTGGTTCTGTTTCTCTGGTTTAAGCCTGACTGATACATCCTCTTTATGCTTTTAAATTTCTTTTTTTTTCTTTTGTTTTTTTCTCTCTTCATTTCTTATGCTTTTTTTTTTAAAACAAAGATTGCCTTAGTTATTTGTAAAACTTTATTCTATAAAGTTATTTGTTTATTTATGGCTGCATTGGGTCTTTGTTGCTGCGTGGGGCTTTCTCTAGTTGTGGCAAGTGGAGGCTACTCTGTTGCGGTGTGTGGGCTTCTCACTGCAGTGGCTTCTCTTATGGCAGAACATGGGCTCTAGGCGTGAGGGCTTCAGTAGTTGTGGCACGTGGGCTCTAGATCACAGGCTCAGTAGTTGTGGCGCATGGGCTTAGTTGCTTCACGGCATGTGGAATCTTCCTGGACCAGGGCTCGAACCCGTGTCCCCTGCATTGGCAGGCAGATTCTGAACCACTGTGTCACCAGGGAAGTCCCAAACTTTATTCTTCTAAACAAATTGTAGAGATGTTTACTGAGTTCCTAAAAAAATCCATGTGAAATTTTGATTGCATCAGATTTACTTGTTAACTTGGGAGGAACTGACATCTTTATAATATTGTTATCCATTCCAAGAGGATGGCTGCCTTTGCATTTATTGAACTTCTATATATCCTTCATAAAAGTGTTTTTTTTTTTCACATCTTATGCAGTCTTCATTAATGTCCACATACTTTACATTTTGGGGGCTTATTGTGAATAGTATTTTATTTTAAATTATATTTTCTAGTTGGTTATTGATGCTGTGAGAAATGCTATTGGGTTTTTGAAAGGTTGATTTTAATATGCAGAGAACTTATTGACCTTTCTTATTTGTTCTAACAGTTTGTATCTAGATTCTATTGCTCTTTCTATATAGGTGATACATTCATTTACAAATAGCAGTAGTCTTATCTCTTCCTTTCCTGTTTTTATGCCTCTTATATCTTGTCATTACTTGATAAAAGGTAGAAGGAGAGATCTAAAGATTTAAAGAAATGGGAACCTTGTAGTGGATTTCTCTTTTTCAATCTGTTCACCTACCTTCTAGCTATGTCCTGAAAGAACCCAGAAAATTGTTCTCTCACTAAAGGAGAAATACTTTCATGAAATGAATATTGACTTCAAAAAATAGAGGTATAGTGACTGTTCTTTGTCAGTAAAAGCTTTTGTGGATAATATAAGGTAGAGGATGCCCCAATATTCCTAATATGGGCCAATAAAACGAATGCCAACTAGTCAAGATATTCCTGGAATTACTACAGTTGTTCTGGAGGTACTGGCCATTCACAGGATTCAGAATCACACCATCAACATTTAAACCAGAATAGATCATTTCTACCATGTGGTGCCAAACCTTAACCAGAACAGATATGCTTGGAAAGCACGAGATCCAGATGCCTAGATTTACATCGGCTCATTTTACCCCAAACATTTTATTAGCTTCTCAGTAACGTGTTTCTGCATTTCTGGCAATGGATAATTTGCCAAACACTCCACTTACAGTGTTTTGTTGGAGCTTTACCATCGCAATTTTACCATATTTAGCAAGTGACATGAACCCTGTACTGGATTTCTGACTTATAGACTAAGAGTTATTATGGGAAGAAGAGCCAGTGGAAGCCCCGGGAACTCTCGCTTCCTATCAAAATGTGGAATTTTGTAGAATCACAGGCATTAGTGCCCATACCAAAGGAATTGCTATTCCACATGGGAGCTTCTTTGGGGAGGAAATCACACAAGTCCTGGTGACTGGTATATAGCTATTTATCTAGCAAGTTATATTTATTTTTGATTCCAATAAACTGAGGATACCTTTAACCTAGAAGGGACAGCAATATACCTTTATTGTCTCCCATTGAGGTTAGGTCAACTGGCTGTGTGCTACAGGAAACTATTGTTTCATCAATCCACAGGTTGGTACACACTAGTCTATTACATTGATGATTTTTGGCTGCAATGACCTATAGAACTGTAAGCAGTTACCCTAGATGCCTTTGGAAAAAAAAAAAAGAAAAAAATATGCCAGATGGTGGGAGAAAAATCCCATGAAATTACAACAGTTTGTCTCAGTGAAGTTTCTTGGGACCAGATGGTTTCTTTCTAAATGGAAGGACTAATTGTTGCGCCACTAAGAAAGAGGAAAAATTCTTGGTTGGTTGTTGACCAGCGCTGCCATGTTTAGTGGTAAAAGTTCGTGGAAAACTTCAGTAATCTTACACAGGCAGATGTAATTCTAAGATTAGTGGTAAAAGTTCATGGAAAACTTCAGTAATCTTACCTAGGCAGATGTAATTCTAAGATGTAATTTAATTCTACTAAGATTTCAAGTCTCTGAGGAATAAAAGTTTGATCAGCTGAGATTCTGCTGGCTATAGACAAAGATAAGGATGGGTAGTTGAGAAGTCAAGTTATAAATACCAACTGTGGCCTTGGATTCACTTGCAAAATTGAGAACTTTAAAATCTACTGGTATTTTCAGGTATATATTTATATATTTTAGAATAGTTTTTGTCTTTGTTCTCCCTTTCCCCCAATATTTTATATAGAAAAAGATGCCTGTTAATTTTATAATTTAAAGAATAGTGGACAAATTTTCAAAAGAATTAGTCAAATTCTTTAATTAAACAATTGAAGAGAATTAAGAGACTTAAAAGACAGATAAGCATTACTCCAAGATCCTGGATCCTGGGTGCAATAATTGAGATTTTGGCTTAAGCACTTTTAGGAGCAGCTAAAGACATAAGAGGTTGTTGCATTATGTTAGATGTTATTTTCTTTAAAGAAGTGTAAGTGTGGGAAGAAACATACATGTTGATTTTGGGAAGCCAAAGGGGTAGACCGTCGTGGAAATTTGTCTCTCACTTAGCATCTGAATTCCTTCCCTATGTTTGGGGGAATCGTCACACACAGCAGCATCTGCCTCCCATTATAGAAGCCATGGATCCCAGATCTCTGCTTTCCTTGCAGCCAGCAACCACCCCAGTCTTGGAATCAGAAGTTAGTGATACATCAGTACCGCTTTTTTAGAGTCCATATATATATGTTAGCATACAGTATTTGTTTTTCTCTTTCTGACTTACTTCACTCTGTATGACAGATTCTAGGTCCATCCACTTCACTACAAATAACTCAATTTCGTTCCTTTTTATGGCTGAGTAATATTTCAGTGTATACGCCAATAAAGATGTGAAGAAAAAAAAGAAGTTAGTGATACAAAGAAACTAAGGTTGTACAGAGTACATTCTGGAAGTGGTAGCAACACAGCAGCAGCTTTCTAGTTGAGGTTTTACTGGGTCAAGTTAATTACACCTGGAAGTATGAGGCAAACTTAGGCAAGGATGTGCACAGCTGAATGTTGGGAGCAGAGAGTCCTGCCCATTCTCTTTGCTGGGTGGACGGAAAAAGCAGACTCCTTCCATCAAGGGGACCCTAAATGAAACTTCAAACTACAAAGAAAAAGGCATCACTGACTCTTCGAGCACATAATCTATTTTTAAAATAAATTTTATTTATTTATTTATTTTTGGTTGTGTTGGTTCTTCATTGCTGTGTGCGGGCTTTCTCTAGTTGCAGCGAGCGGGGGCTACTCTTTCGTTGCGGTGCACAGGCTTCTCACTGTGGTAGCTTCTCTTGTTGCAGAGCGTGGGCTCTAGGCGTGCAGGCTTCAGTAGTTGTGGCATGTGGACTCAGTAGTTGTGGTGCACGGGCTTAGTTGCTGCCAGGCATGTGGGATCTTCCTGGACCAGGGCTTGAACCCGTGTCCCCTGCATTGGCAGGCGGATTCTTAACCACTGCACCACCAGGGAACCCCCGAGCACAGAGTCTCTTAACGGGCTGCTACTTGCCCTGGTAGGGATTAGCCTAGTTAAAAAGCCACAGGGTGTTGTTTTGTTTTGTTTTGTTTTTCCCACCCATCATAAATGTTTACAGGCTGGTACATGCCCATTTTAGCTTTTCCTGTTCTGTCACTTTAAACTTCTTATTTTTCTTTAAAGATGATTTTTTTTTTTTTTTTTGGCTGTGTTGGGTCTTCATTGTGGTGTGTGTGCTTCTCATTCGGTGGCTTCTCTTGTTGCAGGGCACAGGCTCTAGGTGAGCGGGCTTCAGTAGTTGTGGCACGTGGGCTCAGTAGTTGTGGCTTGTGGGCTCTAGAGCGCAGGCTCAGTAGTTGTGGTGCACGGGCTTAGTTACTCTGCGGCATGTGGGATCTTCCTGGACCAGGGATCTAACCCGTGTCCCCTGCATTAACCACTTCACCACCAGAGAAGTCCCCAAACACTGTTCATTCACCTTTTTTTTTAACCGTGTTGTACATTATATCCCCAGAAATTATTATCTTATAAATGAAAGTTTGTACCTGTTGACGGATCTGTTCTTTGTTTCTATGAATTCAGTTTTTTTAGATGCCACATATAAACAAGGTCACACAGTATTTGTCTTTCTCTCTCTGACATTTCACTTAGCATAATGCCCTTATGGTCCATCCCTGCTGTCATGGTGTCGCAAATGGTAAGATTTCCTTTTTGTGCTTGAATAACATTCCATTGTGTATAGATACTACATTCTCTTTATCCTTTCGTCCATCGATTTACACTTAGGTTGTTTCCATGTGTTGGCTATTGTAAATAATGCTGAATGAATGTCTCCTCAAAATAGTGATTTTTGTTTTCTTCGGATATACACCCAGAAGTTTTAAATTTTTTGAGGAACCTCCATGCTGTTTTCTGTGATGTCTGCATCAATTTACATTCCCACCAACAGTACACAAGTGTTCCCTTTTCTCCACATCCTTGTCGCCAGTGTTTGTTATCTTTTGTCTTTTTTTTCCCCTTGTGCTATATAGTAGGTCCTTGCTGGTTATCTATTTAAAATATAGCAGTGTGTACATGTCAATCCCAAACTCCCAGTCTATCCCTCCCCCCAGACTTCCCCCCCAGTAACCATAAGTTCTTTCTCTAAGTCTGAGTCTGACAATATTTTATTTGTGAGATGCTTCCAGGTTGTTGCCTGTTGCAATAGTTCATTCTTTCTTGTTCCTGTAAGGTATGCCAGTGTATGAATATGTCACACTTTATCCAACTCACTCTTGATAGACATTTGGGGTGTTTCCAAATTTTGGGTACCATGAACTGTGTTCTATGTCCTCATAGATTTTTTAAAAAATTTTATTGTTTAATTTATTTTTTAATAAATTTATTTATTTTATTTTTGGCTGCTTTGGGTCTTCGTTGCTGTGTGCAGGCTTTCTCTAGTTGCAGCGAGCGGGGGCTACTCTTCATTGCAGTGTGTGGGCTTCTCATTGCGGTGGCTTCTCTTGTTACGGAGCACGGGCTCTAGGTGCGCGGGCTCAGTAGTTGTGGCACACGGGCTTAGTTGCCCTGCAGCATGTGGGATCTTCCCAGAATAGGGATCAAACCCGTGTCCCCTGCATTGGCAGGTGGACTCTTAACCACTGGACCACCAGGGAAGTCCTCCTCATAGATTTTTAATTTTCTTTGCAGTCAACTCTTAGGATGTGCATGTCATAGTACTATGCTGTAATCAAAGTGTGAGAGCAATCACTGTCATGCCAAGTCCTCTGGCTCTACCACCAACATATTGCGTAAAATCACTCAGCTACTCTTAGGCTGTATATGCATGAGTGTGTGTGTGTATACATATTTTTCTTTACAACATGGAATCACAACATAGATGTGGTTCTCTATTCTGCTGATTTCGTATAACTTTATATTGTGAGCATTTTCCCCTATTGTGAAAATTCTTAGAAAATGTAATTTTTAATGGAGATATACCATTGTGTCTTATGGCTTTGCCGTCATGTATTTAATTAATTCCCTAGTGGCGGACATTTAGATCATCTCCAGTTGTTTTCAATACGAATAATGCTATGGATAAACTCCCTTGAATATGAATCTTTATCCATTTTGCACGTCTGTTTGGAATGGCACTGAGAGCTCTCCATATGGCTAGGGTATGGCTGTACGTAGCTTAGGGTAGCAGAGGTACCATATATCTTTCCTGTGACATGAAATGGACAGATGTGCATGATCAACTCTTCCAGTCTCTAACAACTCCAGAATTTATCCTCAGTTTCCTTATGGGTTATGCAGTAGAGTGGGGCAGTTGGGAGAACCGCTTCCTCTTGCAAAGATAATCAGGCAGGAGCAGGTGATATGAGTATGAGGGTGGAGGGACAGGCGAGGGGCAGACAGGCTGCAGACCCACGATCTGCCCCGTTTCGGATCCATCTTCATATTCTTTTGGCAGAGGGCCCCGGGTATTCCTGTGGTAGCTGCTATTTTCAGCTCCTCTTCATCTGTGCTGCAGAGTCTGTGCCCTACATCTTTCCCATTAACCTCACTCCACCAATTATTCATTCATTCATTCAACAAATATTTAATGTGCACCTGCCATGTGCCAGATATAGCTGTAGGCATTGGATATATACACAAGTGAATAAAACAAAGTCAGTGCCCTTGTTGAGTACACAGTCTAGTTGTGGGGAGGGGCGGGGAGCAGAAATAAACACATGAGCAAATAAACACACCTGTAACATGTCAGGTCATAAACGTTATGAAGAAAAATAAAGCAGAGTATCAGGGAAGGAGAGACCCATCTTTAATCCACAAATGCGTTCAAGTGTTTCCTGATGAAATAAAACTTTATTGCATCTTGTAACCATAGTTCACTCTCACTTCCTTTATAGGGAGTCTCCTTAAAGGAGACATTGACACTTGCTTTCGTCACTTCCTTACCTCCCAATCTCTCAACCAGCTGCAGCCTCAGACCCAATAGTTTCAGTTCTGAGCTCATTCCCCCCGCCCCCGAGTCCCATTCCTGCTCCTCTATTGCCAATCCCTCCAGTTGGCAGAATTATATTTAGTCCTTTCTCACTTTCCCTTTCTCCACATCCAATCAATCATGAAGGCCTCCTTAATTTACCTCCTAAATATCTTTCACTTCACCCGCATTGTCACTGCCTCCATTGGTTTGCTAGGGCTGCTATACCAAAGTACCACAAAGTGGGTTGATTAAACTACAGAAATTTATTGTCTCATAGTTTCGGAGGTTGGAAATCCAGATTTTGGTAGGGTTGATTCCTTCTGAGGGCTGTGAGGGAAGGATCTGCTCCAGGTCTCTCTCCTTAGCTTTTAGATGGCCACCTTCATGTTCACATGGTGTTCTCCTTGTATCTCCACATCATCTTCCCTCTGTACTTATCTCTGTGTTCAAATTTCCCCTTTTTATAAGGACACCAGTCATATTGGATTAGGCACACTGTAATGATCTCGCTTCACCTTGATTACCTCTGTATATACTCTCTCTCCAAATAAGGTCACATCCTGAGGTACTGGGAGTTAAGAATTTTGGAGGGACACAATTCAACCCAAAACATTGCCTTTGTTCAAGTCTTTGCCATTTCTCACCTGTATCATTTCTTTAGTCTCCTTAGGAGAGTCACTGCTTCCAGCATCATCTTCTTTCAACCCACCCTCCACTCTGCTGCCAGAGGACCACATAAAACCTGCTGTGGCTGCCAGGAAAATTCAAGCTCCTTGCCAATGCCTACCAGCCCTTTGTGTTCTGGCTTCTGCCATCCTTCCTAGTCTTACTTCCTACCATTCGTATAGCATTATTGCAGCCATCGTTGAGCCCTTTGTCATGATTGCCTTGCCTCTGACCTTGACTACGTGTGGTTCCTCTTGCCTGGGATGGTCTCTCTTCCTCCTCTCCCTGACTGAACAACTCATGGGGTCTTCAGGCCAGCTCCAGCATCATCTCCTCTAAAAGGCCTTCCTTAACACCCCCAGTCTGGGTTTTGTGTCTTTACTCCAAGACCTATGCTCCCTCTGCATTTCTCTCTGCTGTACTTTTACTTATTTACTTACTAATTCAATGCCTAGTATACCAAAGGCACTCAATACACATTTGCTGAACACATGAGTAAGTGAATAAATGAATCTTCCGGTAGAAAATTGCAATGTTAGAGTGAGTAAGCTAGCTGGTGAGAACAAAAGTTTTTTAAGGGAGAGGCAAAATTAGGGGTGGGTGTGGTAATCAGACGTGGTTTATAATTCTCACACTCGAACAGAAATTGCATTTCAGCTGCTGTCGCTGCTGGGAGAAAAGTCCTGCTACTGCACTGACTCTTCCTTTGTTCAGTAACATAACCAGTAAGAAAATAATTGCAATGTTTGGAGCAACAGGTAAAAAACTCCTTACTTTTAAAGTGCATGCTGACTTTACTTACTTTCTTGTCTTCCTGTTTTTAACTTCAGAGCCTGCAAGCATGGACTGAACAAAGAGCCCTTTGGAGGAAACTGAGAAAAGTATCATTTGCTTGAATTTCTGATGTGGTAAAGGGGCAGGGTGATTTGACTTGATTTGTCAGAAATGATCTCAGCGGGACAAGGACAACTGACACATTCTCGTGTTCTTGATCATGTGCTGATTTGTTGGTGTAAGTTTCATTTCAGCATAAGTTATATGCTAGAGACTTTTCTCCACTCGCTTCCTGACAAGCATGGGAGCAAGTGTGAGAGGCCCGTGGGTATGTAGGAGATATCCACATGCCTGACCAGTACTCCAGCGACTCTGAAAGGGTGGAGTGGGTGGGGATTAGGAGAACGTGTGGCGGGACTTCTCTCACCAGAGAGCTGCCCCGGCCTTTCAACTGGCATCTCTACTTCCCCTCTGCCTCCCTCACAATCTGTTCTCCAACAGCCAGACCTATCCGTGCAAAATGTTGTTCCAATCAGGTACTCTCCTTCAATCTATTCTCATTTCTGCCTCTCGATGATCTGTTTGAAAGTGTCAGATCATGGCATGCATCTGCTCAAAATCCTCCCCCACATCTCACTCCAACTGAAATGCAAAGCCCAGCTAATGACCTGCAAGACCCTTCTCGGACCTTGTCTTCTACCATTCTCCCTCGCTCACTCTGCGCGTTCCTCAAACACACTCCCACTTTAAGGCCTTTGCATTGGCTACTCCCTCAACCTAGAGTAATCTTCCTCCAGTTACCCACGCTGCTTTCTCCCTTGTGTCTTCCAAGCCAGATGTCACCCAATCCGTGAGTGCTTTCCAGACACACTTATTTAAAATTGCAACTCCGGGGACTTCCCTGGTGGTGCAGTGGTTAAGAATTCGCCTGCCAATGCAGAGGACACGAGTTTGAGCCCTGATCTGGGAAGATTCCACATGCCGCAGATCAACTAAGCCCATGAGCCACAGCTACTGAGCCTGCATGCCACAGGTATTGAAACCCACGCACCTAGAGCTTGTGCTCCACTACAAGAGAAGCCACCGCAATGAGAAGACCACACACCACAACAAAGAGTAGCCCCTGCTCGCTGCAACTAGAGAAAGCCTGCACACAGCAACAAAGACCCAACACAGCCAAAAATAAATAAATTAATTAATTAAAAAAATTGCAACTCTGCTCCACCCTGCCACTGTCTGACTCTCCTCCCTGCTTGATTTCTTCTGTTTCCATCTGTCTCTCCACACTAGGATAGAAGCTCTGTGAGGACAGGGATTTTGTCTGAAGGGAGGCTAGAGCAGAGACAAGAGAGAAGTAAAATCTCAAAAACCAACAGCCAGGTATGACATTAACTTTAAAAGGAAAAAAAAAAGGTAATGCGAGGAGGGTTGATTGTATACAGCATTAGGGTGATAGTGAAGTTGTTGGTTTTTCCTGAAAGAGATGAGAAGCCATTGAAAGGTTTCGAGCAGAGTTGTGACATGATAAGACCTGGTGTTAAAAGGTTCATTTTAGCTTCTGTTTTGTGAAGTGACTGTAGGGGACAAGGGCTAAAGCAGGGAGACCTCTTATGAGGCCGAGGCCATTGCCCTAAACCAGGCAAGATGATAGTGGCTTAGACCAGGGAGTGGTCAGATTCCTAATATGTGGTCTCTTTTGGTTTTTTTTTTTTTGCGGTACGCGGGCCTCTCAGTGTTGTGGCCTCTCCTGTTGCGGAGCACAGGCTCCGGATGCACAGGCCCAGTGGCCATGGCTCATGGGCCCAGCCGCTCCGCGGCAGGTGGGATCCACCCGGACCGGGGCACAAACCCACGTCCCCTGCATCGGCAGGCGGACTCTCAACCACTGCACTACCAGGGAAGTTCCCTAATATGTTTTAAAGAGAGTTGACAGGGTTCTCTGATAGGCCAGATATCAGAGGTTACCAGGCGGGAGAAGAGAATGACTCCTAAGCATTTTGGCTTGAGCAACTAGAAGAATAAAGTTGTGATTCACGGAAATGGGGAAGATCATGGGGGAAGCAGGTCAAGGCAGGTCAGGAGCTCTGTTTTAGTCTCCTTAATCCTGACTTGCTGCTAAGCATCCAGAGTAGGAGGCTGGATAAGAGCAGGGGGGTGGCTGCTAAAGGAATCAGGTCAGATGTGTCAGAGTTGAAGAAGGCTGAGTCACAGTTAGCTAAGGAAGTGCCCTGATTGCTTTACTTCCCAGTTCTTGTCCTTAGTTCAGTAACCTTGGAGCTCAGGGTGTGTTTGGGCATTTGAGGAAGGGTTGCCAGATTTAGCAGATAAAAATACAAGATGCCTAATTGAGGAACCAAGACGGTGGAGTAGAAGGATGTGCTCTCACTCGCTCTTGTGAGAACACCAGAATCACAACTAACTGCTGAACAATTATCGAAAGGAAGACACTGGAATTCACCAAAAAAGATACCCCACATCCAAAGACAAAGGAGAAGCTGCAAAGAGACAGTAGGAGGGGCACAATCGCAATAAAATCAAATCCCATAACTGCTGGGTGGGTGACTCAGAGACTGGAGAACACTTACACCACAGAAGTCCACCCACTGGAGTGAAGGTTCTGAGCCCCACGTCAGGCTTCCCAACCTGGGGGTCTGGCAACGGGAGGAGGAATTCCTGGAGAATCAGACTTTGAAGGCTAGTGGGATTTGATTGCAGGACTCTGACAGTACTGGGGGAAACAGAGACTCCACTCTTGGAGGACACACACAAAGTAGTGTGTGCATTGGGACCCAGGGGGAAGGAGCAGTGACCCCATAGGAGACTGAACCAGACCTACCTGCTAGTGTTGGAGGGTCTGCTGTAGAGGTGGGGGGTGGCTGTGTCTCACCAGGAGGACAAGGACACTGGTGGCAGAGATTCTGGGAAGTACTCCTTGGTGTGAGCCGTCCCAGAGTCCACCATTAGCCCCACCAAAGAGCCCGAGTAGGCTCCAGTGTTGGGTTGCCGCAGGCCAAACAACCAACAGGGAGGGAACCCAGCCTCACTCATCAGAAGACAAGTGGATTAAAGTTTTACTGAGCTCTGCCCACCACCAGTCCCTCCCATCAGGAAACTTGCTCAAGCCTCTTAGATAGCCTCATCCACCAGAGGGCAGACAGCAGAAGCAAGAAGAACTACAATCCTGCAGCCTGTGGAACAAAAACCACATTCACAGAGAGATAGACAAGATGAAAAGGCAGAGGGCTATGTACCAGTTGAAGGAACAAGATAAAACCCCAGAAAAACAACTAAATGAAGTGGAGATAGGCAACCTTCCAGAGAAATAATTCAGAATAATGGTAGTGAAGACGATCCAGGACCTCAGAAAAAGAATGGAGGCAAAGATCAAGAAGATGCAAGAAATGTATAACAACCTAGAAGAATTAAAGAACAAACAAACAGAGATGAATAATACAATAACTGAAATGAAAAATACACTAGAAGGAATCAATAGCAGAATAACTGAGGCAGAAGAACAGATAAGTGACCTGGAAGACAGAATGGTGGAATTCACTGCCACAGAACAGAATGAAGAAAAAAGAATGAAAAGAAATGAAGACAGCCTAAGAGACCTCTGGGACAACATTAAATGCAACAACATTCACATTATAGGGGTCCCAGAAGGAGACCAGAGAGAGAAAAGACCCAAGAAAATATTTGAAGAGATTATAGTCGAAAACTTCCCTAACATGGGAAAGGAAATAGCCACCCAAGTCCAGGAAGCACAGAGAGTCCCAGGCAGGATAAATCCAAGGAGAAACACGCCAAGCCACATAGTAATCAAATTGACAAAAATTAAAGACAAAGAAAAATTATTGAAAGCAGCAAGGGAAAAACGACAAATAATATAGAAAGGAACTCCCATAAGGTTAAGAGCTGATTTCTCAGCAGAAACTCTACAAGCCAGAAGGGAGTGCCATGATATACTTAAAGTGATGAAAGGGAAGAACCTACAACAAAGATGACTATCTGGCAAGGATCTCATTCAGATTCGATGGAGAAATCAAAAGCTTTACAGACAAGCAAAAGCTAAGAGAATTTAGCACCACCAAACCAGCTCTACAACAAATGCTAAAGGAACTTCTTTAAGTGGGAAACACAAGAGAAGAAAAGGACTTACAAAAACAAACCCAAAACAATTAAGAAAATGGTCATAGGAACATACATATCGATAATTACCTTAAACGTGAATGGATTAAATGCTCCAACCAAAAGACACAGGCTTGCTGAATGGATACAAAAACAAGACCCATATATATGCTGTCTACAAGAGACCCACTTCAGACCTAGGGACACATACAGACTGAAAGTGAGGGGATGGAAAAAGATATTCCATGCAAATGGAAATCAAAAGAAAGCTGGAGTAGCAATACTCATATGAGATAAAATAGACTTTAAAATAAAGGATGTTACAAGAGACAAGGAGGGACACTACATAATGATCAAGGGATCAATCCAAGAATAAGATATAACAATTATAAATACATATGCACCCAACATAGGAACACCTCAATACATAAGGCAACTGCTAACAGCTATAAAAGAGGAAATCGACAGTAACACAATAATAGTGGGGGACTTTAACACCTCACTTACACCAATGGACAGATCATGGAAAATGAAAATAAATAAGGAAACAGAAACTTTAAACGATACAATAGAACAGATAGATTTTATTGATATTTATAGGACATTCCATCCAAAAACAGCAGATTACTTTCTTCTCAAGTGCGCATGGAACATTCCCCAGGATAGATCACACCTTGGGTCACAATTCGAGCCTCAGTAAATTTAAGAAAATTGAAATCATATCAAGCATCTTTTCTGACCACAACGTTATGAGATTAGAAACGAATTACAGGGAAAAAAAACACAGACACATGGAGGCTAAACAATGCGTTACTAAATAACCAAGAGATCACTGAGTAAATCAAAGAGGAAATCAAAAAATACCTAGAGAAAAATAACTATGAAAACACGACGACCCAAAACCTATGGGAGGCAGCAAAATCAGTTCAAAGAGGGAATTTTATAGCAATACAAGCCTACCTCAAGAAACAAGAGAAATTTCAAATAAACAATCTAACCTTACACCTAAAGGAACTAGAGAAAGAAGAACAAACAAAACCCAAAGTTAGCAGAAGAAAAGAAATCATAAAAATCAGAACAGAAATAAATGAAACAGAAACAAAGAAAACAATAGCAAAGGTCAATAAAACTGAAAGCTGGTTCTTTGAGAAGATTAACAAAATTGATAAACCATTAGCCAGACCCATCAAGAAAAAGAGGGAGAGGACTCAAATCAATAAAATTAGAAATGAAAAAGGAGAAGTTACAACAGACACTGCAGAAATACAAAGCATCCTAAGAGACTACTACAAGCAACTCTATGCCAATAAAATGGACAACCTGGAAGAAATGGACAAATTCCTAGAAAGGTATAACCTTCCAAGACTGAACCAGGAAGAAATAGAAAATATGAACAGACGAATCACAAGTAATGAAATTGAAACTGTGGTTAAAAATCTTCCAACAAGGGCTTCCCTGGTGGCACAGTGGTTGAGAGTCTGCCTGCCGTTGCAGGGGACACGGGTTCGTGCCCCGGTCTGGGAAGATCCCACATGCCGCGGAGCGGCTGGGCCCGTGAGCCATGGCCACTGAGCCTGCGCATCTGGAGCCTGTGCTCCGCAACAGGAGAGGCCACAACAGTGAGAGGCCCGCGTACCGCAAAAAAAAAAAAAAATCTTCCAACAAACAAAAGTCCAGGACCAGATGGCTTCACAGGTGAATTCTATCAAACATTTAGAGAAGAGCTAACACCCATCCTTCTCAAACGCTTCCAAAAAATTGCAGAGGAAGGAACACTCCCAAACTCATTCTATGAGGCCACCATCATCCTGATACCAAAACCAGACAAAGATACTACAGAAAAAGAAAATTAGAGACCAATATCACTGATGAATATAGATGCAAAATCCTCAACAAAATACTAGCAAACAGAATCCAACAACACATTAAAAGGATCATACACCATGATCAAATGGGATTTATCCCAGTGATGCAATGATTCTTCAATATACGCAAATCAATCAATGTGATACACCATATTAACAAACTGAAGAATAAAAACCATATAATCATCTCAATAGATGCAGAAAAAGCTTTTGACAAAATTCAACACCGATTTATAATAAAAACTCTCAAGAAAGTGGGCATAGAGGGAACCTACCTCAACATAATAAAGGCCATATATGACAAACCCACAGCAAACATCATTCTCAAAGGTGAAAAACTGAAAGCATTTCCTCTAAGAGCAGGAACAAGACAAGGTTTTCTACTCTCACCACTATTATTCAACATAGTTTTGGAAGTCCTAACTATGGCAATCAGAGAAGAAAAAGAAATAAAAGGAATACAAATTGGAAAAGCAGAAGTAAAGCTGTCACTGTTTGCAGATGACATGATACTATACACAGAGAATCCTAAAGATGTCACCAGAAAACTACTAGAGCTAATCAATGAATTTGGTAAAGCTGCAGGATACAAAATTAATGCACAGAAATGTCTTGCATTCCTATACAATAATGATGAAAAATCTGAAAGAGAAATTAAGGAAACACTCCCATTTATCACTGCAACAAAAAGAATAAAATACCTAGGAATAAACCCACCTAGGGAGACAAAAGACCTGTATGCAGAAAACTATAAGACACTGATGAAAGAAATTAAAGATGATACAAACAGATGGAGAGATATACCATGTTCTTGGATTGAAGACTCAATATTGTGAAAATGACTATATTACCCAAAGCAATCTACAGATCCAATGCAATCCCTATCAAATTACCAGTGGCTTTTTTTACAGAACTAGAACAAAAAATCATGAAATTTGTATGGGGACACAAAAGACCACGAATAGCCAAAACAGTCTTGAGGGAAAAAAACGGAGATGGAGGAATCAGCCTCCCTGACTTCAGACTATACTACAAAGTTACAGTAATCAAGACAATATGGTACTGGCACAAAAACAGAGATACAGATCAATGGAACAGGATAGAAAGCCCAGAGATAAACCCACACACCTATGGTCAACTAATCTATGACAAAGGAGGCAAGGATATACAATGGAGAAAAGGCAGTCTCTTCAATAAGTGGTGCTGGGAAACCTGGACAGTTACATGGAAAAGAATGAAATTAGAACACTCCCTAACACCATACACAAAAATAAAGTTAAAATGGATTAGAGACCTAAATGTAATACCGGACACTATAAAACTCTTAGAGGAAAACATAGGAAGAGCACACTTTGACATAAATCACAGCAAGATCTTTTTTGATCCACCTCCTAGAGTAATGGAAATAAAAACAAAAATAAACAAATGGGACCTAATGAAACTTAAAACTTTTGCAAAGCAAAGGAAACTACAAACAAGACGAAAAGACAACCCTCAGAATGGGAGAAAATATTTGCAAACGAATCAATGGACAAAGGATTAACCTCCAAAATATATAAACAGCTCATGCAGCTCAATATTAAAAAAACAAACAACCCAATCCAAAAAATGGGCAGAAGACCTAAATAGACATTTCTTCAAAGAAGACATACAGATGGTGAAGAAGCACATGAAAAGCTGCTCAACATCACTAATTATTAGAGAAATGCAAATCAAAACTACAATGAGGGGCTTCCCTGGTGGCACAGTGGTTGAGAGTCCACCTGCTGATGCAGGGGACGTGGGTTCA